>NW_014577413.1:96159-113892 GCF_000485595.1 Priapulus caudatus
CGTAATGAGGCTATAGCATTCACTGATATTAATTACCGCTTTGTTCTTAGAACATGAATATGGATACGCTTGTCGTCTGCTATTTGAGTGACTAGTTAATAGCTTCAAGCTGTGGCAAAAATATCAACCGAGACAGTTGATCCACGCCGTATTGAATATGGGGAGGGGGAGGTAAGCCCACGTACGCTTAGCGTTGACCTGGCTGATGAAATGGGTAAACATGTTTTTCAATGATTTACACAAGTCTAATGACAGGTACGATTAGATTCGTTAATATATATATTATATAATAACTTATAGATATAAGAAGATTTGTTACGGAAGGTATACCTGTATAGCAAATACCGCGTGTGCTCTATCAGGCTGAATACCATAATCGAGCTTAACCCCGATACCTTGCTTCTGGCGTTGCCTTGCGAGTTCAAAATAACTGTTCTAATTCCTCCTTGCTTACTCCTTTATTTAACCCAATACGACAAAAACAGCCAAGTATTTCACGATAATTTAAAACTTAAAAAAAAAGTAAGAATAATATTGTTTCTCAAACAATTCATCATGTCATCATTTAAGCCATATATTTGTTTCCGGAATTAGCAAAATTCAGGCTAGCACAACAGTTTTAGCACATTTCGAACAATTTTGTTTCAGTTCGCATTTGCCATAAGTGGCTTGTGTTTTGTCAAACAGTTTTGATTGCCAAGTAGAATCTGTACATAGGTAATGCCATGTTTGCCCACGAAGGAGCACCAAACTTACATAGACCTGCGAGGGAGCTCGTATTTTTGCGTAAATATAAACCCGAATGTTACCATGCAATTGCAAGAGAAGCATTGCTACAATGTGGTAGCTATACTCCAATTATTTTATTGTGTATATGTTTATTATGTATTGTCTATTTTTAATTGTTTGCCATGCTTGGTGGTTTATTTTCGCTGTGGAACATCGATCGACTGGCGGGGGTATGTCTGGCACACTTGTCAGCAAATAAATGTACCCATAATTCATATTTATCAGGACGTGAATAAAATATTAGTTTTATTTTCTCCCCTGATTGTCACAATTCATATTATTATTGTTATGTATTATACCATGCAATACACATATATGCATTACACATTTCTGAAGACTTATAAGTTGCCAATATTAAGGTAAATAGCGCGCCAAACCATCAACACGCACGCACACAGACACGCACACAGACACGGTCGGGCATACGAGCCCACACAGGCCAGCACACGCACGCAACGCCGTTAGGAGTAGGAGTAAGTAGTAGTATAGTATAGTAGTAGTAGTAATATTAGTAGGTAGAGTGTATAGTAGTAGTAGTTGTAGTAGTAGTCAGTAGTAGTAGCTAGTAGTAGTAGTAGTAGGTAGTAGTCAGTAGTTATAATATTAGTATATAGTAGTAGTAGTAGTAGTTAGTTGTAGGTAGTAGTAATAGTAGTAGTCAGTAGATAGTACGTAGTAGTAGTAGTAGTAGTAGTAGTAGTAGGTAAGTATAAGTAGTAGTAGTAGTAGTAATAGTAGGCAGCAGCGTAGCTGCCAGCTGCCTGTTATTGATTATGATGTTGGTGACTTCACCGTTGTTGACATTGCCGTCGCTATTGTGTTCCAATCATTATTGGATACGCCATTTCTGTGGTTGTCAATCGTTTTTGTTCGTCGTCGTCCCCGTCAGTCGATGTTCGTTTTTGTTGTGTAATGTTTCGGTCGGATAAACTGATTAACGTATTTACTTTACGTCGGTAGTAATACCACACACACACACACACACACACACACACACACACACACACATCCACACACACACACACACAACAACACACACAACCCACGACACCACGCACGCACGCACGCACGCACGCACCCACACACACACCCACACACAATCATACTATATAATATATAATAAATATATTATATATATATTATATACTATACTATATATATATATATTATCTATATATTATCTATACCTGTATACGCTGAGGAAATTCATCTAATGTACTTTTGCGCGTATTCTAATAGGATGGCGTTATACGAATTACATTGTGAATGGGGTCGAATCTAAGTTTTCATTTTGTTACCGGATCGATGTAGTTTTAGCAGCATTAAATAATGTTTATGTGACACAGACTTCAACATACGAGCAACTGTAAACGATCGTTATTGGGACGGGCCTCAGTTCTGTAGACATGTTTAGTATTAGTTAACTCCAAAGGCCAGCTTCAATACATATGTATTTTGTATCTAATTGCATACTGGTTATTATCACTCTTTGTAATGAGCACCTCGACTAATATATGTTTATATGTTTGCACGCTGCACTAACTGTTTGCGTTCTGGTAGTAATTATCATGTGTAAGTGAAATTATTTGGAGCACCTGCTGCTCAAAATTTGTGACCCAATATTTGTATCAACTATAGCGATTCCGTGATGCGTGTAATTTTCTGGATTAGCCAACTTAGGAAGTTGTCTGAACCTTCTAGTCGTAATGGCTGGCTTGGGCCGGGGACTGCTTTATACCATATATAAGTGTTATAATACAGGAAAGGTTGAGCATGAAGCATTCAATTGCATGTATGAATGTTACTGCGTTCGCGCACTAAAACATTTATTTTGAAAATTGGTGTGTGTTTCTAACTTACGCATTTAAACGGACAAAGTCTAGCTAATTATTCATCTCAGAAGTTCATCTGTAAAGATGGTTCATTTATGAAGAAGTTATTCAACAACACAAATATTTATTTATTCGTCGCTAATACAGAGGACATGCTTGATTATAAAAGTGTACCGCAGAATACTACCCCCGCCCAAAAAGTGCGTCATCTCAACCGTATTCGACCATAGAATCAAATAGGTCGAACCAGCATTTCATTCTCTATAGCACTTGCCCGTAAAAGACTCCTCGTGGCAATGAATAAGGTTGACTACGTCTCAGTCTGAGTTAGAGCTGGTTTCTTATTTCACCAGTGATGTCAGATCACGACGTAGAGCTTCATCGAGGTCGTCGGGTGCGGAGACCGTAGTTCTGCGTCACAGCTTGCCTCGCAGCACCGACCTATGTAACGACTGACTCGACCGACAATCTAACAGCCGTGACGACGTACGAACGGCAGCAGTGAAACTGGCAGCCGCCACCGACTGAAAGCAAAGATGCTGAACCCAAGTCGGTGGCGGCGAAATGTGTCATTTACAGTGTGGAATGGTGAGCCCATATTATTACTGCGCCTTATTTGAACTCAATGGTGTGTAGTGAATGGGTCGTTGGCCTTGTGTTGTGTGTGTGTCGTGTTGTGTGTGTGTGTGTGTCGTGTGTGGTGTGCTGTGGTGTGTGTGTGTGTGTGTGCGGGTGTGTGTGTGTGTCGCGTGATGTGTGTGTGTGTGTGTGTGGTGTGTGTGTGTGTGTTGGTGTGTGTGTGTGTGGTGTGTGGTGTGAGTGTGTGGTGTGTGGTGTGGTAGGGGGAGGGCGTGCGTGCGTGCGCGCGTGTGTGCGTGTGGGTGCGCGCGCGTTTGGCGTGGCACGCCGCGTGGTGAGTGCGGTGCGCTTGGCGTATGTGGTTTGTGCGCGTTGTTGCGTGCGTTTTTGGTGGCGCCCTTATTTCCATTATTCTTATCCTTTCAGGACAAAACGGGATCAGTAATTGATGACACACAATGTGAAGGTACTGTTAATGGACGGGAATCCGACACCTCGGCAGCCGATCTCAGCATTATAACGGAGAAGCAACGACGTTGAACTGCCGGAGGCAAAAGACTATAGCCAAGCGAGAAAATGGACCAGAATGCGACTCCAGATGCAGCACAGCGAGAAAATGGACCGAATGCGCACTCCAGATGGCAGCACTATACAATATCTGGCTACGACTGAGAACGCCTCCGATAGAAACCTGAGGTAACTGGGCGGGATGACGCGTATATCTCGGCAAACCCTGAACCTACCTCAGCGGTACAAATAAGTGAGAGCGGAAAGTCAAAGATGCAATGTAAACCACTGCATCTAAGCGTAACGAGCGTGAAGTGGGTCCAACCAGAGTGTAAACTCTACAGCGCGCTGTCGGATGTAAGCAGTCCGAATTCGAAAACGTCGTCGTCTTGGTCATCGAAAAACACAGAATCGTCAGCTCCCAGACCACCCAGGTCAAACCCACATAACGTCGGTTCCTGACGAGAAACCAGAACGCGTCGAGGTGACGTCAGTAAAAAGTAGCCACGAGAAAGGTTCGACGAATACGAAACAACACAAATATCCACACGCAGTAAATCCCCGGATATTGCACCAGACCATCATTGCCACAACCAGTGCGGCAAATAGTAAAGTAGATAACGCCGGTAGTGGCAGACGCGAACACAAACAAGAGTCCTAACCAAAAGTAAGTTTTGTGTTTTGTGCTGACATGAGTTCCCATGCCACAACCAGTGTCTGGCATCCACTGGGTATATCGACATAATATTTAAAATTCACGAGTTAGCGAGTATACGAGAAAGACGTTTAGCAAAATTAACAGAATTGCTGCTGCGACTACATATAAAGTGTTTTTAGATTACGAATTATTCATTCTAAATTTATAATTATTGATAGGTTCGTTTATGATATGGCCACAAGTCGTAGACGATCATAAAACCACAATTACGATGTGTTATATTTCCCATTTTGCCGCGGTAATATATTTTCATAGTATGCCACAGGTATACCCGCAATTAATTAACATAGCTGCCCCGCGTTGAAACATTCATGCAGATTTATTAATAACTTATTCATAGATTATCGAACATATGGTCGAACAGCCTAATTCTTATTAGGATGGTTTACTTACAGTATGCCCGTATCAAGTTTAAAAACATCGAAACGATGCAGAGAGTGTCGCACGCTTGAGACTGTTTAAGGCAACTCCGTTATAAAACCTCACCTATAGATAACATTCCAACAATAACAACGAATATCGCATTATTTGAATATCGCTCGTGTGATAATGCACTACGCCTTATAAATTTATATTTATATATGTCGTTGTATAGTTTAAGAGACAGGAGCGAAACATTGATCGTTAACAACAAAGCTATCGCTAATTATTCTTAATCGCATTTTTGATTGTGTGCGAAACATGAGCACTTTTACACAAATTGTTGCATTACTTTGCATTTTAAATGTAATAAGTATTTAGGTCAGGAATGACGTATATATATATATATATATATATATATAATTATATATATACGTCACGATGCGAAATTTTGTAATATGAATATTCTATGCGTCTGCGCAAAATATGTTTTCGGTGGATCTCCCAACATAATATATTAACCCAATATGTGTAATCGCTTTGTTTAACCGTGACCTATTATAATTTTAATAAAGTCCACAGTGTAAAGTAACGTGTTTTTGTGATAATTGCAACTATGTCCGTTCTCACCGAGTATGCAAATAAAACCCCCGATGTAACCTGACATATTAATACATTGTTACATACGTTGTTTTTGTTGTGTAATGTTTCGTCCAAGAAACTGTATTAACTGTATTTACCTTAACGTCGGTACGTTAATACACACACACACACACACACACGACACACACACACACACCACACACACACACACCACACACCACACACACACACACACACACACCACACACCCACACGCACACACACACACACACACACACACCCACCACACACACACACACACACCACACACACACACACACACACACACACACACACATACACACACACACCACACACACACACACACACACAACACACACCACGCACACACACACACACACACACAAACACACAGACACACACAACACACACACACACCACACACACACACACACCACACACACACAACAACACACACACACACACACACACACACACACACACACACATATATTATATATATATATATATATATATATATTATCTATAACTGTAGTACGTAGGAAATTCGTCTAATGTACTTTTGCGCGTATTCTTAATAGGATGGCGTTAGTACGAATATATTGTGAATGGGGTTGAATCTAGGTTTTTATCTTGTTACCGGATCGATTTAGTTTTATCGCAGCATTAAATAATGTTTATGTGACACAGACTTCAACAATACGAGCCACTGTAACGATCGTTATTGGGACGGCCCTCAGTTTTGTAGACATTTTAGTATTAGTTACTCAAAAGACAGCTTCATACATATGTATTTTGTATCTAATTGCATGATGTTATTATCAATCTTTGTAATGAGCACCTCGACTAATATTTGTTTATATGTTTGCACGTTACTAACTGTTGCCGTTCTGGTAGTAATATAGTGTGCAGTGATTATTGAGAACCTGCTGTATATATATATATATATATGTCACGATGCGAAATTTTGTAATATGGATATTCTATGCGTCTGCGACAAATATGTTTTTGGTGGATCTCCAACATAATATAATTAACCCAATATTAGTAATCGCTTTATTTAACCGTGACCTATTATAATGTCAATAAGTCCACAGTGTGAAGTAACGTGTTTTTGTGATAATTGCAACTATGTTCGTCCCCACCGAGTATGAAAATAAACCCCCGACGTAACCTGACATATTAATACATTTATGAGCATAAACAAAAGAGTGGAAATCAATGTTGGGATATGAAGACGTTTTTACTTGGATGAAAATATTATATTTCTCTATCAGCTATTATGTATTTGATTCGCTCATTATAACATAATTTTCAACTACTTGCATCTGCGTAGATAGGTATACGATTCTAGGTTGTTCTAGCTCACGTTTAGCCTAATTGCCGCATATTTCAAGCCGTTTGTCTTCTTCTTCGTTATTATATTAGGCAAAATTACAATTGAAAGTACCAAAATAAAGTTGTTAGCTACAAAATGTTGTTTTGTCGTATCCGCGTGCATATGTGGGATTTATTATGACAATAAGTGATGAACTGGCAGCAAGGCTAAAATGTGAGATGTACTGAAAGGTATATATGTAATGATGTCAACGTACGGTGTTGCATGCATATACTTATCCTTATATCTTGTAATGTACGAGGTTATATCATTATTTCAAGCTAATAAACGTTGCAGCATTACTTATTGTTTGTGACTATTACTGTGCTCCGAAATCGTGAAAAAGATGCGCAATATCAATATGATTGGGATGGAATTTATAAAGCGGAATTTGAAATCACTATAGAAAAACGCAAAAATTCAGTAAATCGATCCACGTATAGAACGGCCATAAAATCGCGACCTTTTAGTATTATTGTCACAATGAAATAGAATTAAATGGCTGTACATATAAAACTAACTAGTAGAGAAAATGTAAAATTTCGATCATTAACAGGCAGGTTTTACTCGAAATTTAAATATCAATTCCATTATAGGTTAATGTTACAGATACATACGCACGCACGCAGCACGCACGCTCGGGCACACACACACACACACACACACACACACACACACACACACACACACACACACACACCAGGGCCGTAGTGGCCTCCCAAAAAGTGCCACTGCAAAAATATGTAGCCGATGCGGGAGGTCTGGTCTCTACAGTTCAAAAATTTTTGAAATGTAGAGCTGGAATGGCATTTCCTGCATTTTCAGGCTATGTTGAAAGCAACCAATTCTGATCATTTCAAAGGTCAATTTGTAAATTTTAAAGAGGAATGTAGCTAAAGCTGATGTTTTGACTAAAGTATCTAAAATATATATTATGAGTATGATAACTAATAAACATTATTTACAAATTGTATATACTATCAGTACATAATTATGAAAAATAAGCCTATTTTCAATCTGCATTTATACTTTCACTATGTACATCTGTATGTTTTGAAGTTTGAATTTGAATAGGCACATTGTCATATTAGATACACATTCCAGAATTATTTTTTTTCAAAATAGTGCCACGGCAGTGCCGTGCTGCCGTGGCGGCCACTACGGCCCTGCACAACACACAACACCACACACACACACACACACACACACACACACACACACACACACACACACACACCACACACACACACACACACACACACACACACACACCACGAACAATTCCACATATAGTCTCAGGTCTGTCTATGATTTATTCCGCGTATATTCAATAAACACGCACGCACACACTACCATAAACAATTAGTATCCCTCAAAATCGTTTCATAATCTAAATACTTATCGTTTTCCTGCACACAATCATAAACCAGGGAGATGGACAGAACTTTATGCAAGGATTGTGGAAAACCATGCATAGAAATTTTCGCCAAACGTGTTGTGAACGAATAAAACGCCAGTATCACTTATCGGCAACATAGAGCTTTTTTTTCAAGTTCTTGGTGCTTTTTATACTTTGACGTTTTACCAGATCTGACATAGTATCTTCATCCATTCGTTAAAACGCAGTTTATTTGAATATAGGCCATTGGTGGCTAGAGACCGTACTGATGCTAGGGTAGCACTGCTCAGATAGTAACATTGGTTTCATGACACATGACACACTGCACCACGCGGTTTTTTACTGTCATAATACACACGCACACGCGCACGCGCACGCACGCACGCACGCACGCACGGGGTAGTTTATTGCCATAATACCACACGCACACGCGCACGCACGCCTGCACGCACGCACGCACGCCCGCACCACACACACACACACACTCACGCACACAAACACACACAAACACACAACACACACACACACACACACACACACACACACACACACACACACACACACACACGCACAAGACTCAATAGTTCTCTCCGCAAGCGATCTCAACAACATTGATGTTTGTGAGACCACAAAACTCCGTATTTCCCTCATAACTATGCAATAATTGTTTTGTTATAGTATGTAAAGTCAGGAGTAAATAATACTATTACTAGCTCCGACTGTGCGACGTTTAGCAAACCAAGACCAAGGACAATTCCGCATTCTAGACCGCGGCGAGCATATTATTTATTAAGGGTAACTCAATAAACATAAACTCAAACTCTACCTCAAATCTTCAGTAATCCTCGTACCTAATCGTTTGTTACATACATAATCACAATCCAGAGGAATAGACTAGAATATTCAACATTCCGACAATCATTACACACGCAAGCACGCGAAAATAAATCGCATCTAATGACAAATTTCGGGGTAATTATTATGAGGTTTCAAGAGATAACCTTGTGTTTTACTATCATTATGCTTTGCCAGAACTGGTATACTGTTCTCCTCTAATCATTCAGACTTCTTTTCGCCTCACGTCGTGGCGCCATTTAATTTTAATATTGATTTTCTTACGGTCACTATCAGCTATTATTTCATGGCACGTGACATGCTGTGCAACAATTATGATGTGGTATTTAATGCAGCCAACACACACATACATGTTATCAGGGGTAGATAATGACAAATTTTTCGCTCGCTCGCGCGCGCGCGCGCGTGTGTGTGTGTGTTTATTTATTTATTTATTTATTTATTTATTAGCTTTCCATTGATCCTCAACTGTATTTGCAATCATGTTACATGCCATTTCTTCGTCTTCGTAGCGCCCCAAATTATTTGAGGTTATTGCGGACTGCATGGCGCGCGTATATGACGATTTAGTATAACGGACACGTAGATAAATATCTAATTATGTGGATAAACAATAAGTTGCGAATCAGCAATATAGATCGGAACAAATCTGTAGGAAACTGGAAATGAGGTGGTTTTACCCACTATGCCACTACAGGGCAAATCTACCTATCTGAATTTGTATCGTGCTTCGACTCACTTTCATTTCATCGCGTTCATTCCCATAACCTTGCACCGCTACAAGTAGGGTGTGTAAGTCCTCTATCACGACGGATTGGGCGGTGTCGATCGATGAAAAAAGAGCAGGTGTGTTTGCGTGTAGCTAACCGCTTATTGACAGCTCTGCTCCGCTTCGTAATTCAATAGTAGGCCTACGATGCGCAACCATTGGATCCCAATACGGTAATCCATGTTCCATATGGCGGCATGAATCGCGGATGCAACATCCGTAGACATGCGTAATTAGTCATAGCCGATAATCTATAATTCGATCTGCTCGTTACGGTCTAGCCGTAAAAATATTAAAGAGCTCACAATGTCATATACGCGCAAAACTACATTCTAGGCAGAGTCTTCAGAGGGAAGAACATATCAAAAAGTCAAAGAATGAACGAGGACGTTGTCGCGAACAGTGTAGTTTAAATTCGGGGTATAATTAACTATCTCCTAATAATAACCATTATAATTGTGCATGTGACAACCTACGTATGAATATACTATATAAGTGAAGATATTGCCTGACACGCAGGTCCAAAAACATTAGCGGCGTAGAAACGTCGAATAAGGCAATGTAATCAAGAGCGTATTAAGTATATACTTAATACGCTCTTGATGTAATGTATATTAGGTGCTTTCTTATGTTCATGCCTGTGCTTAGGGAAAGATTACAAATGCGCGTTTCACCGATCTTAAGAGATGGAGGCGTGACCTAAAAAAATGTCTGCCTTGGAGAACGATAGAGAGCACGCGAGAGTAGAAACATTCACATTGTGAATGTAGGTATCAGGAGTAAGCGAACTAGCGATAATCTCATCAATGAAGAGATTGGTCTCTCATCAATGTACTTCTGATATCAGCATTTATATGCTATATTAATAAGTTGTTCAGTATCGGCATACACTATAGCTTTGTTGCCGCCATTGACCAAGATAGTCTCCCGTACGCAGTTCCTTCTACATATATATCTATCTTATCAAGAGCACATCAATTTCTATATATGAATATATACGGTGTAGACTATCGGTGCAGTGCCAGGAATTTATTTAGAAGGCGTCATGACCGTCGCATCGGCAGTAATGATGTGTTACGATGAGCAGACACGCAGCATTGTACGCGTTACTGTCAAAGAGTTGCTGCACACATACACGCACGCACGCACGCACGCACGCACGCACGCATCTAATGTACTTTTGCGCGTATTCTTAATAGGATGGCGTTAATACGAATACATTGTGAATGGGGTTGAATCTAAGTTTTCATTTTGTTACCGGATCGATGTAGTTTTATCGCAGCATTAAATAATGTTTATGTGACACAGACTTCAACAATACGAGCAACTGTAACGATCGTTATTGGGACGGGCCTCAGTTCTGTAGACATTTTAGTATTAGTTACTCAAAAGACAGCTTCATACATATGTATTTTGTATCTAATTGCATGCTGTTATTATCACTCTTTGTAATGAGCACCTCGACTAATATTTGTTTATATGTTTGCACGTGACTAACTGTTGCCGTTCTGGTAGTAATATATGTGTGCAGTGAATTATTGGAGAACCTGCTTGTCAAAATTTGTGACACATATTGTACAACTATAGCGATTCCGGTGATGCGTGTAATTTTCTGGATTAGCCAACTTTAGGAAGTTGTCGTGAACCTTCTAGTTGTAATGGCTTGCTTGGCCGACTGGCTTTTTACATATATACAGTGTTATAATACAGGAAAGGTGACATGAAGCATTCAATTGCATGTTGATGTTACTGCGTTCGCACTAAACATTTATTGTTTAGAAAATTGGTGTGTGTTTCTACTTACGCATGTTAACCGGACAAATTCTGCTAATTATTCATCTCAGAATGTTCATCCATAAGATGGTTCATTTATGAAGAAGTTATCAACAAACAAATTTTATTTATCGTCCTATTACATGAGGACATGGCTGATTATAAAAGTGTACCGCAGATACCTACGCAAAGTGACGTCATTCAACCTATTCGACCATAGAATAAATAGGTCGAAACCCAGCATTTCATTCTTATAGCACTTGCACGTAAAAACTCCTCGTGGCAATGATAAGGTTGACTACGTCTCAGTCTGAGTTAGAGCTGGTTTCTTATTTCACAGTGATGTCAGATCACGGACGTAGAGCTTCATCGAGGTCGTCGGGTGCGGAGACCGTGTGTCTGCGTCACAGCTTGCCTCGCACACCGACGCCTTGTACGACCGACTCGACCGACAATCTACACAGCGTGACGACGTACGAACGGCAGCAGGGAAACTGGCAGCCGCCACCGACTGAAAGCAAAGATGCTGAACCCAAGTCGGTGGCGGCGAAATGTGTCATTTACAGTGTGGATGTGAGCCCATATTATTACTGCGCCTTATTGGAACTCATGTGTGTAGTGAATGGGTCAGTGTGTGTGTGTGTGTGTGTGTGTGTGTGTGTGTGTGTGTGTGTGTGTGTGTGTGTGTGTGTGTGTGTGTGTGTGTGTGTGTGTGTGTGTGTGTGTGTGTGTGTGTGTGTGTGTGTGTGTGTGTGTGTGTGTTTGCGTGTGTGTGCGTGTGTGTGCGTGTGTGTGTGTGTGTGTGTGTGTGTGTGTGTGTGTGTGCGTCGTGTGTGTGTTGCGCGCGTGTGCGTGTGCGGTGCTGCGCGTGCGTGCGTGCGGTGCGTGCGTGCGTGCGTGTATGTGTGCAGCAACTCTTTGACAGTAACGCGTACAATGCTGCGTGTCGCTGCTATCGAAAACACATCATTACTGCCGATGCGACGGTCATGACGCCTTCTAAATAAATTCCTGGACTGCACCGATATCTACACCGTATATCATATATAGAAAATGATGTGCTCTTGATAAGATAGATATATATGTAGAAGGAACTGCGTACGGAGACATCTTGGTCAATGGCGGCAACAAAGCTATAGTGTATGGAATACTGAACAACTTATTAATATAGCATATACATGCTGATATCAGAAGTACATTGATGAGAGACCAATCTCTTCATTGATGAGATTATCGCTAGTTCGCTTACTCCTGATACCTACATTCACATGTGAATGTTTCTACTCTCGCGTGCTCTCTATCGTTCTCCAAGGCAGAAATTTTTAGGTCACGCCTCCATCTCTTAAGATCGGGTGAAACGCGCATTTGTAATCTTTCCCTAAGCACAGCGCATGAACATAAGAAAGCACCTAATATACATTACATCAGAGCGTATTAAGTATATACTTAATACGCTCTTGATTACATTGCCTTATTCGACGTTTCTACGCCGCTAATGTTTTTGGACCTGCGTGTCAGGCAATATCTTCACTTATATAGTTTCATACGTAGGCTGTCACATGCACAATTATAATGGTTATTATTAGGAGAATATTAATTATACCCCGAATTTAAACTACACTGTTCGCGACAACGTCCTCGTTCATTCTTTGACTTTTTGATATGTTCTTCCCTCTGAAGACTCTGCCTAGAATGTAGTTTTGCGCGTATATGACATTGTGAGCTCTTTAATATTTTTACGGCTAGACCGTAACGAGCAGATCGAATTATAGATTATCGGCTATGACTAATTACGCATGTCTACGGATGTTGCATCCGCGATTCATGCCGCCATATGGACATGGATTACCGTATTGGGATCCAATGGTTGCGCATCGTAGGCCTACTATTGAATTACGAACGGAGCAGAGCTGTCAATAAGCGGTTAGCTACACGCAAACACACCTGCTCTTTTTTCATCGATCGACACCGCCCAATCCGTCGTGATAGAGACTTACACACCCTACTTGTAGCGGTGCAAGGTTATGGGAATGAACGCGATGAAATGAAAGTGAGTCGAAGCACGATACAAATTCAGATAGGTAGATTTGCCCTGTAGTGGCATAGTGGGTAAAACCACCTCATTTCCAGTTTCCTACAGATTTGTTCCGATCTATATTGCTGATTCGCCACTTATTGTTTATCCACATAATTAGATATTTATCTACGTGTCCGTTATACTAAATCGTCATATACGCGCGCCATGCAGTCCGCAATAACCTCAAATAATTTGGGCGCTACGAAGACGAAGAAATGGCATGTAACATGATTGCAAATACAGTTGAGAATCAATGGAAAGCTAATAATAAATAAATAAATAAATAATAAACACACACACACACACACGCGCGCGCGCGAGCGAGCGAAAAATTGTCATTATCTACCCTGATAACATGTATGTGTGTGTTGGCTGCATTAAATACCACATCATAATTGTTGCACAGCATGTCACGTGCCATGAAATAATAGCTGATAGTGACCGTAAGAAAATCAATATTAAAATTAAATGGCCCACGACGTGAGGCGAAAAGAAGTCTGAATGATTAGAGGAGAACAGTATACCAGTTCTGGCAAAGCATAATGATAGTAAAACACAAGGTTATCTCTTGAAACCTCATAATAATTACCCCGAAATTTGTCATTAGATGCGATTTATTTTCGCGTGCTTGCGTGTGTAATGATTGTCGGAATGTTGAATATTCTAGTCTATTCCTCTGGATTGTGATTATGTATGTAACAAACGATTAGGTACGAGGATTACTGAGATTTGAGTAGAGTTTGAGTTTATGTTTATTGAGTTACCCTTAATAAATAATATGCTCGCCGCGGTCTAGAATGCGGAATTGTCCTTGGTCTTGGCTTGCTAAACGTCGCACAGTCGGAGCTAGTAATAGTATTATTTACTTCTTACTACATATTATAACAAAACAATTATTGCATAGTTATGAGGGAAACACGGAGTTTTGTGGTCTCGCAAACATCAATGTTGTTGAGATCGTTGCGAGAGAACTATTGAGTCTTGTGCGTGTGTGTGTGTGTGTGTGTGTGTGTGTGTGTGTGTGTGTGTGTGTGTGTGTGTGTGTTTGTGTGTTTGTGTGTTTGTGTGCGTGAGTGTGTGTGTGTGTGTGTGTGCGGGCGTGGCGTGCGTGCGTGCAGGCGTGCGTGCGCGTGTGCGTGTGATTATGGCAATAAAACTACCCCTGCGTGCGTGCGTGCGTGCGTGCGCGTGCGCGTGTGCGTGTGTATTATGACAGTAAAAATACCGCGTGGTGCAGTGTGTCATGTGTCATGAAACCAATGTTACTATCTGAGCAGTGCTGCCACCTAGCATCAGTACGGTCTCTAGCCACCAATGGCCTATTTTCAAATAAACTGCGTTTTAACGAATGGATGAAGATACTATGTCAGATCTGGTAAAACGTCAAAGTATAAAAGCACCAAGAACTTGATAAAAAAAGCTCTATGTTGCCGATAAGTGATACTGGCGTTTTATTCGTTCACAACACGTTTGGCGAAAATTTCTATGCATGGGTTTTCACAATCCTTGCATAAAGTTCTGTCCATCTCCCTGGTTTATGATTGTGTGCAGGAAAACGATAATGTATAGATTATGAAACGATTTTGAGGGATACTAATTGTTATGGTAGTGTGTGCGTGCGTGTTTATTGAATTACGCGGAATAAATCATAGACAGACCTGAGACTATATGTGGAATTGTCGTGGTGTGTGTGTGTGTGTGTGTGTGTGGTGGTGTGTGTGTGGTGTGTGGTGTGTGTGTGTGTGTGTGTGTGTGGTGTGTGTGTGTGTGTGTGTGTGGTGTGTGTGTGCAGGGCCGTAGTGGCCGCCACGGCAGCAGGCACTGCCGTGGCACTATTTGAAAAAAAAATAATTCTGGAATGTGTATCTAATATGACAATGTGCCTATTCAAATTCAAACTTCAAAACATACAGATGTACATAGTGAAAGTATAAATGCAGATTGAAAATAGGCTTATTTTTCATAATTATGTACTGATAGTATATACAATTTTGTAAATAATGTTTTATTAGTTATCATACTCATAATATATTTTAGATACTTTAGTCAAAACATCAGCTTTAGCTACATTCCTCTTTAAAATTTACAAATTGACCTTTGAAATGATCAGAATTGTTGCTTTCAACATAGCCTGAAAATGCAGGAAATGCCATTTCCAGCTCTACATTTCAAAAATTTTTGAACTGTAGAGACCAGACCTCCCGCATCGGCTACATATTTTTGCAGTGGCACTTTTTGGGAGGCCACTACGGCCCTGTGTGTGTGTGTGTGTGTGTGTGTGTGTGTGTGTGTGTGTGTGTGTGTGTGTGTG
The DNA here is from genome assembly GCF_000485595.1 of Priapulus caudatus. NCBI lineage: Eukaryota > Metazoa > Priapulida > Priapulimorpha > Priapulimorphida > Priapulidae > Priapulus > Priapulus caudatus. The sequence goes on from NW_014577413.1 coordinate 112,131, forward strand.
GCCGAGCGTGCGTGCGTGCGTGCGTGCGTATGTATCTGTAACATTAACCTATAATGGAATTGATATTTAAATTTCGAGATAAACCTGCCTGGTTAATGATCGAAATTTTACATTTTCTCTACTAGTTAGTTTTATATGTACAGCCATTTAATTCTATTTCATTGTGACAATAATACTAAAAGGTCGCGATTTTATGGCCGTTCTATAGCGTGGACCGATTTACTGAATTTTTGCGTTTTTCTATAGTGATTTCAAATTCCGCTTTATAATTTCCATCCCAATCATATTGATATTGCGCATCTTTTTCACGATTTCGGAGCACAGTAATAGTCACAAACAATAAGTAATGCGCAACGTTTATTAGCTTGAAATAATGATATAACTCGTACATTACAAGATATAAGGATAAGTATATGCATGCAACACGTACGTTGACATCATTACATATATACCTTTCAGTACATCTCACATTTAGCCTTTGCTGCCAGTTCATCACTTATTGTCATAATAATCCCATATGCACGCGGATACGACAAAACAACATTTTGTAGCTAACAACTTTATTTTGGTACTTTCAATTGTAATTTTGCCTAATCTAATAACGAAGAAGAAGACAAACGGCTTGAAATATGCGGCAATTAGGCTAAACGTGAGCTAGAACAACCTAGAATCGTATACCTATCTACGCAGATGCAAGTAGTTGAAATTTATGTTATAATGAGCGAATCAAATACCATAATAGCTGATAGAGAAATATAATATTTTCATCCAAGTAAAAACGTCTTCATATCCCAACATTGATTTCCACTCTTTTGTTTATGCTCATAAATGTATTAATATGTCAGGTTACGTCGGGGGTTTTATTTTCATACTCGGTGGGGACGAACATAGTTGCAATTATCACAAAAACACGTTACTTCACACTGTGGACTTTATTGACATTATAATAGGTCACGGTTAAATAAAGCGATTACTAATATTGGGTTAATATATTATGTTGGGAGATCCACCAAAAACATATTTGTCGCAGACGCATAGAATATCCATATTACAAAATTTCGCATCGTGACATATATATATATATATATACAAGCAGGTTCTCCAATAATTCACTGCACACATATATTACTACCAGAACGGCAACAGTTAGTAACGTGCAAACATATAAACAAATATTAGTCGAGGTGCTCATTACAAAGATTGATAATACATCATGCAATTAGATACAAAATACATATGTATGAAGCTGTCTTTTGAGTAACTAATACTAAAATGTCTACAAACTGAGGCCCGTCCAATAACGATCGTTACAGTGGCTCGTATTGTTGAAGTCTGTGTCACATAAACATTATTTAATGCTGGCGATAAAACTAAATCGATCCGGTAACAAGATAAAAACCTAGATTCAACCCCATTCACAATATATTCGTACTAACGCCATCCTATTAAGAATACGCGCAAAGTACATTAGACGAATTTCCTACGTACTACAGGTATAGATAATATATATATATATATATATATATATATGTGTGTGTGGTGTGTGTGTGTGTGTGTGTGTGTGGTGTGTGTGTGTGTGTGTGTGTGTGTGTGTGTGTGTGTGTGTGTGGTGTGTGTGTGTGTGTGTGTGTGTGCTGTGTGTGTGTGTGTGTGTGTGTGTGTGTGTGCGTGTGTGTGTGTGTGTGATGTGTGTGTGTGTGTGTGTGTGTGTGTGTGTGTGTATGTGTGTGTGTGTGTGTGTGTGTGTGTTGTGTGTGTGTGT
>NW_014577413.1:113917-138406 GCF_000485595.1 Priapulus caudatus
GCATGTTGTATGTTCGCAGCAGCAATTACTGTTAATTTTGCTAAACGTCTTTCTCGTATACTCGCTTAACTCGTGAATTTTCAAAATATGTATGAATCGATATACCCAGTGGATGCCAGACACTGTGGTTACCATGGCGAACTCATGTCAGCCCACAAAACACAAAACTTTACCTTTGGGTTTACGGACTTCTTGTTTGTGTTCGCGTGCTGCACTACCGGCGCTTATCTACTTTACTTATTTGCCGCACTGGTTGCTCGGCCAATATGGTCGGGCAATATCGGCGATTTACTGCGCTTGATATTTGATGTTGTTCGTATTCGTCGAACCTTTCTCGTGCCGCCTACTTTTACTGACGTCACCTCGACGGTCTGGTTTCTTCGCAGGACCGACGCTTTATGTGGGTTTTTTATGGTTTTTTTTTTTTCTTCTCTGTTGTGTGTTTTCGTGTGCTTTTTTTTCTTTTTTTTTTTTTTTTGTCTTTTTTTCTCTTCAGCCTGGCGGGGGGCGTTCTGGCAAAGCTGAACGATTCTGTGTTTTTCGATGCACCAAGACGGAGGGCGTTCGAATTCGGACTGCTTAGCATCCGCACAGCGCGCTTAGAGGTTACACCACTTGGTTGGGCATCCACTTCCATCGCTCGATTACGCTTAGACTGCTGGTTACATTGCCATCTTTGCCTTATCGCCGCTCACACTATTTGTACGCGCTGAGGTGCACGGCAGGGTTTGCGCGAGATATTACCCGTCATCCCGCCAGTGGACTCAGGTTGCTCATCGGAAGCGCTGCTTCCAGTCGGGTAGCCAGATAATGTGTATGATGGGAGCTGCTGCCCATCTGGAAGTGCGGCCATTCCGGTCGCATTTTCTCGCCTGCTGCCATCTTGGAGCCATTCTGTCCATTTTCTCGCTCTGCTAGTAGTCTTTGCCTCCGGCATGCAACGAGTCGGTGTTCTCGTATAATGCTGAGATTCGGCTGCGAGGTGTCGGATTCCCGTCCATTAACTAGTCACCTTACACTATGTGTGTGTCATCAATTTACTGCGATCCCGTTTTGTCCTGAAAGGATAGAATAATGGAAATAAGGGGGCAACAAAAACGCACGCAAACAAACGCGCACAAACACACATACGCCAGCGCACGCACTCACACGCGCGCGTGCACGCTCAAACGCGCGCACACACACGCACACACGCGCGCACGCACGCACGCCCTCCCCCTCCCCCCCCCACACACACACATACACACGCGCGTACACACGAACACACGCTCGCAGTCACACAAGCACGCGCGCACGCGTACACACGCGCGTGCACACACGCCACATACTTGTGGTATGTGCCTAACCTGCGCAATAACAATTTACACATGACCAATAACATTATAATAAGTCAGTAACAAACTTTTAGATTTGGCATAATGCGAGAAACGATTGAGTTAGAATGTCTGCATTATTTAACCGCAACACTTTCTCTTGCGCCCGTGTTTGCTCTGTATTTCCATTCTGGGTTTCTAAGCCGTATAGTCGTAAATATTTAACGGCCTCCTGTGAAACGCGGGTAATGTAAATATAGTTGGCGTGCTGCAACTGATGTTTAAATTAGCGTGAGTATAAGTTAAAGTCTAAACAGGCCTTAAAGTAGTTGCATGGACCGGATTATACGCATATCTACTAGTAATATATGATATATACATATATATATATATACTAATCAGTGCTAGCGGGGGTGGTGCATAGGGGGCAATTGGGCAGTTGACCTTAGAAAAATGTAGATACTGTTACATAGTATGGCCAATGGCGAATTGCTCCCGGTCTACTGCCAAGAACGTAAACCGCATATGACTTTCCCCATGCAAAATCGGTTAGCTACGCTCCTACTATTATACGCATTACAGATTCTGCTTCATATAGTCATGTTTCAAAAAATCTACTATGTCGTTGGAAAACTTTGTACTGGATTCACCGAAGATATGCAACAGTTACATTAAAAAACTTACACGGAGTGATTGCATGGCAACATTATATTTCTCGCATTAGTAATGATCAGGTCGATGGCATTAACTTAGGGCATCTGACATAAATTACACACTCAACGAATTTGATTTCGCCATCAAGTGCGGATTCTGTTGTCGACCAGCTAATCTACGAGATGTGTGTCTACCGGTGTTCGCTGATTTGAAAAAGACGCTCTTACAAGGCGACTTCTAACCCGTACACCCTCGCTTGTCCAAGCTGTGCTAAGAACAGTAACTGGGCACTGGTTGTGCACGCTATTGCGATGTCACTGTGATGCTTTCGCCCTTGTTGCACGTCGATTTACACGTCATTTTACAATTGCAAAGATTACCAGATTAGGCAATATATATTGAATGCTTTTCATACCTATTAATTTCGACAGACAAGACATTTATTTGAATATACTAATCCATCTAATAATTCATTTACTTTCTAATTGATTAAAATTGAACTAAAAGATCCCTTTAGTACAAATACGAATAAAAAATCTATTCTTGGCAAAAATAGAAACCATGAACATGAAACAGGCCTAAATAAACAATGGAAATATTAATAAGATTTTACACACGTCACAATGTATATATTTAAGTATATATATATATATATATTATAAGTATATATATAGTATATATATATATATATATATATATACATACACATACTAAAATCATATATTATATATTATATATATATATATTAAGTATATAATCTGGCTCTGGCATAGCAACAAAAAGATATTATGTACCAAAAAGTATATTGCTGATTTAACCGATATAAGACATTCAAAGTCAACATCGGCATATCAATTGATTTTTTATTGCACAATGTTTCACTTATACAAATCAAATTTACTAATAATTACACAAATATTTTGGGTCTTATTATAATAGTAATAGAAATAAATAGTAAACAGGTTAGTTATTTTCACGTGCGATACTTTCTCCATAACCTAAGCATAGTCCTTCTCGTTGGCGTTTACTCAAGGCAATGAAAATTCATTATACTCCGGGAAACAACAGCTGCACCCTAAGTCACTAAAATAGTAGGATTATTGACAGAAGTACTTTATTCCGAGAGAAGCTGAATAATTTATGCTAATCACATGCCTCTTATTTTTCTAACATTATCAATTCACTTAATTTGGCATTGATTGTTTCATAACAATTATTTGTTCAGATTAATTATGTTTGCAATGTACGCTGCAGTCTGGTACGCACGCCACACCGAGGTTACAGCATGAAAGAATTACATCAAATGTATGAGGAATTCATTGTCACGAAGGTTCATAATGTGGAAACTGCGAGTGCATCTGTAACCTAGCTTTACTAACATTTCTCACTCAATGCTATTTAAGTTTTGTCATGAGAGCATGGCACTATTTAATTACACTTTTTTTTTTAAATCTCAGACCTTGCACGTGATTAGCAACGGCTCGGCAAAGAAACGACAAATTTAAATAGCGATCGTTTCCAAATCTAGCGATAACAAAAATATTAATATATACAATATATATATATATTCTACGGAATTAGGAAGGAGCAATGAACTCCACTGGTGAGCTTATCCAAGACTCGCCACATTAAAACATTAGAATTCGACATGAAAACCAAAAATTCGAATAACTAAACGTAACGAAAGTAAACAAGTAATACAGAGTAAGAGGTTGCTTGCACATATACCTAGTTTCACGTGCCTTAGGCCCTAAAATGAGGCTAAAAATTTAATAGACGTGGTCATCCATTTCGCTGTTCCCAATGATCAATGAAGTAATCAGGAAGGGGTTTAAGATTAGACATTTATTTACTAACTACCAGCATTATCATCGGAGAAACTTAGGTAGTTTACGTCGTAGACGTTAGCTAGAATGATAAACGTGCCAAGGATGAAGCTGTAATGACGGTCTATTTAAATTGAGGCATGAATACACCCACCTCAACTTGATTTGTTTTGACTAAATAATTTAGAATTTTTTTGAACGTTTGTATTTACATGACTTTTGCTAGGATCGATATACTCCTCCACATTGTGCAGTACTTTTACATCGCCTGTCGGAACGGGTCGATTAGTTGTTCCAACAATACTTATGAAAGCTTGTTTATTAGAAAATAATAGCGGTAACTAATGCTCAATACATCCAGAACTATCTCCCTCGCAGCACTCTCCATCCTGCTCTGCTCTGGTCTGTCTGTTCTGTCTGGTTCTGTCTGTCGTGTCTGTCTGGTCTGTCTGTCTGTCTGTCTGTCTGGTCATGTCTGTCTGTTCTGGTCTGTCTGTCTGTCTGTCTGTCTGTCTGTCTGTCGTTCCTGTCTGTCTGTCTGTCCTGATCGTCTGTCTGTCTGTCTGTCTGTCTGTCTGTCTGTCTGTCTGTCTGTCTGTCTGTCTGTCTGGCTGTCTGTCTGTCCGGTCTGTCTGTCTGCATGGTATTGTATGTATGTCTGTATTATCTCTATACATGGCTTTAATCCGACAAAAACACACAATGTGCGGTTAGAATTTTTTTGAACGTTTGTATTTAATGGACTTTTGCTTAGTGGTCGATTATGACTCCTCCACGATTTGCTGCAAAGTTACTTTTTTACATCGCGCTGTAGAACGGGTCTGATTAGTTGTCCTCCAACAATAACTTATGAAAGCTTGCTTATTATTTAGAAATAATACGGGTAACGTAATGCCCTCAATTGAACATCCAGACCTAGATCTTTCTTGGAGCATTTCTGTTCTGTCTGTCTGAACCTGTCGGTCTGCTATGCGATGTATGTAATGTATGTGCTCGGGCCGGGGTGTGTTGTGTGTATGTATGTAGATGTACTGTATGTATGTATGTACTGTATGTTATGTGATGTATAATGTACTGTTATGGTTATGTAGTGTCATGTATGTATTGTAATGTATGTATGTATGATTATGCTATGTATGTATGTATGTATGTATTGTATGATACTGTATGTATGTGATGTATGTATGTATGTACTGTTATCGTAGTGTTATGTATGTATGTCGGTATCGTAGTGTATGTTATGGTATCGTATCGTACTGTTATGTATGTATGTATGGCATGTAATGGTATGTATGTATGTATGTAGTGTATTATGTATGTCTTATTGAGATGTATCGTATGTATGCTATAGTAATGTATTGTATGTATGTTATGTATGTATGTAGTATGTATGTATGATCGCCATGTCTAAGAATCTCATGGTCTCGAGTGCATATGTTAGTGTTAGCCCCTTCGCCTCCGGTCCGCTATTGTATGGGTAATGTACTGCTACTGTTGTATCTGTTACTGTATCTATGTCACTGTATGGTTATGTAATGTGTGTACTGTGTACTGTAATGTATGTCTATGTATGTTGGTAGTGGATGTATGTATGTATGGTATGTTATGTACTGTAGTAGTATTGTCATCTATGTATGTATGTATGTATGTATGCTATGTCCTGTGATGGTTATGTCATGTACTTGTATGTTACATGTATGTCATGTAGGTATGTATGCTATGTCATGTGATGTATGGTATGATATGTTATGTTATATGTATTGTCTGTATGCCTATGTACTGTATGTATGTATGTATGTAGGTATGTATGTATGTATCGGTCAACTGTATGATACCTGCTATGTATGTATCGTATTGTACTTGTATTGTACTGTATGCTATGTATGTATGCTTCTACTGTATTTAATGTATGTACTGTATGTATGTATGTTGTATGTAATGTATGTATTGATATGTTATGTATGTATGTACTTGTCATGTATGTATGTTATTGTATGTATGGTATGTATGGTATGTATGTATGTATCGTATGTATGCTTATGTATGGTATTGTATGATATGTATGTATGTATGTATGTATGTCATGTATGTATGTATTGTATGTATGGATTGTAAGTGTATGTTATGTACTGCGTATGTATGTACTGTATGTATGTATGACTCTCTGTATGTACTGTATGTAGCGATGGATATGTTTGTAATCTGTCACTGGAATTTATGGTATGTATGTATGATATTAGTATGTATGTACGTGTATGTATGTTATGTATGTAGATGATATTGTATGTATTGTTGTATGTTATGTACTGTATGTAGATGTGTATGTACTTGTAGTGTATGTATGTATGTACCTGTATGGTATGTTGTACTGTATCGATATGTATGTTTGTATGTATGGACTGTATGTTGTATGTATGTATGTATGTATGTATGCTACTGTATGTATGTATGTATGTTATGTATGTATGTATGTATGTACTGTTAATGTCATGTCATGTATGTTAATTGTATGTCATTGTATGTACCTGTATGTATGTATGTACTTATGATATGGTATGATATGTACTGTATGTATGTATGTATGTATGTCATGTATTGTATGTATGTATGTATGTATGTATGTGATGTGATTGTTGTAATGTAGTGTATGTATGCTATGTATGTATGTATGGTATGGTGACTGTATGTACTTGTGATGTATGGTATGTATGTTCCACTGATTGTATGTATGTTTTTTATTTTTTTGGGGGGAATGTATGTATTGTATGTATGTAGGGTATGTATGTATGTATGTATGTATGTATGTCTGTATATCTCTATACATGCTTTAATCCGACAAAAACACACCCTTCACGTACAAAATAAATTTCATTAAAATTGACACAGCTTAGCGAAAGGAAATCGAATTAAATGGTGCTTTTTGCGTTACGAATATTATTACATGCGGATAAATAGTACTAACCAAATTTTTATAGCTATGGAGAGATGCAATCTTCATGGCCGTGCACACATCCTAACGCTTCCTGCTAGTTAGCAGGTTCAGTAGATGCTAGCTATCACCATCACCTTAATCAGAAACCTTTCTGATATCTTACCGAAGAACTGCGAGGTCCTAGACTAATTTATTTGAAATTCGAGTGAAGGAATTACCTATTAAATCAGTAACGCAATTCCGCCACCGTTCTATTATTACGCACGGGGACAATGTTGCATGCCGTCATAATTTCTTGCTGCGGGATATATTACTACTACCATAAGAGATTTATTTAATTTAATGACAGTAAAGCTGTCAGTGCTGTAGTAATGTCAAATGCTGTAAGTGCGTACTCTCTAAGCTCTCTCGCCCTCTCTCTCGCGCACATGTGTAGGGTGGTGTGTGTATGTGTGTGCGCGTGTGTGTATGCGTGCGTGTGTGCGTGCGCGCGCGTGTTAGTGGTGTGTCTTCGTTCGTGCGTACATGTTTATTTATATGCACTTGCAAGCCTTTGGTTGTGCGCCCGTGTACACGCGTACGATTTTCATAAGAAACGTAACTGTCAAACTTACATGAATATTATCAAGAGTAGATAATAGAGATTATATAGATCTCTATTATCTACTCTTGATATTATATAACGAATAGTTATATTGTTGGTATTCAGTACGGTACCTGTGCGTGCAGTGCCTAATGTTTAGAACCGACATTCTGTTCTACTACAATCTAGTGGTGGTAATATGACAGTGCACGTATATACATACCGACTCTGTCGATAGGTTATTCAAATAAATAATGGATAGAGTAGGAGATAAAGGCAAATGATGGAAACGGGTCTTGTTGCAAGTGACTCGAGTAAAGTCTTGCGTTGGCGCATGCTCTGCCGATGTGCGAATAAATACTTAACAACATTACTGGCCCCATTAATCGACCGTACGAACGACAGTAACGCATTGACTGTGATATGGAGCTGTGTTTCTCCATTTCCTCCCTCGTTTACTCCCCTTCTATCGCTTTCCTGTGCCCTGCGCTCTCCTCCGATCCCACCCGCTCTATCTCTCACTCCCTTCTCTCTATCTCTATGTGTGCGCGTGTGCGCGTATGCGTTTCTGTATGTGCTTGACCAGTGCTGTTGCTTCATGACCTATACCGAAGACATTACTAACGCTGTCCAATAATAAGTAATGATAGTCATAACCGCTATCCCTGATTACCTATGCTAACAGCCATAACACCCGCATCTCCTACATATGCATGTGCCACACACCGCTACCTCTGGCCCTTTAATATGTCTAACATAACTTTACATGGCATAATCACAGTCTATTGATGCATACTGTCGCCAAAGCGACATATAATGTGAGTAGACTTAGTGTTATTATTGGGCACCAACAAAAATCGTCATACTATAATGAGATAGTCCCCGCGCGTCAATAACCATTCCTTTCCATTCAATGAATACAATACATGTTTTCTCCAGCGGTTGGCATTTCCCACTAGCACGGAATGAACAAAGAATTTCTTATTGCAACATGTAATGCCATCTGAAGCGATTCCTACGTGAAGTGCAATCGTATACTGAAAGCAATTGTTAGCCGTTTCTTTTTAAACACCATTGCCAAAAAATTAAGGATTTAAAATTTTTGCCCGAACGATGCATGATACATAAAACACCGTTTTTTACAACACATCACCTGTTTGCAACACCATCATGCCTAATCAATTATTATGATTATAGATAGATGTTAATGATTAAATTATCTGCTTTGATAGTTAGCAAACAATGTAGCGTATTTGTGGAAATGCGTCACACTTAGGCGATGAGTTAAAACACACAACTGCAAGATACGCGACGATGACGGTAAATACTTTTCAAATCTAATTAGCTTACGAAATACTATTTATCGACATCTTAATTCGTACTATAACGGCTTAATTAACACCGTCACTGCCACATCGCAAAGAAGACGGGCGTGAAAAATTAACACACACCCGTCACTGGCCCTATTCCTTAACACACGGCACGTCTACGCCGATACCATCCCGTAAAATCTATAACGTCACCAATTGTCTCTAGCAACATCGGCAGGGAGGCGTTGTCGCGCGACAAGGAAGCCTTGACCGAACACGCCTGCGTTCTCTAACACGTTCAAAGAGACAACAAAAGTGTAAATACTCTGTGAATAATACATGATGCTCGGAGTGCTGCTATTGACTATAGTCCCGTGGAGCCAATTGGACGGGATCGCTCGAACAAGTCGCACCTGCACCGGTTCCCAGGACACGCGGCTCCATGACTTGACGACAACAATGCTCGCTGACATCAGCTCGATAGTGCGGCTAGCCTCCAGTGACGTGACCCAGCCGCCGGTGATGTCAGTCGGTCCAGCGTTCCTTAGCGGGCGCATCTGCTATCTTTAGGAACGTATCATAATATCTCTTGCTGGTCCGCTGTAGTCATTATCTATGCTGTGGTGAAGACGTATACGCGGGACATGCGCCATACGCAGTAACGCACGATACGTGGTGAGTATATTCCGTGGCGCTTTTGATTTACTGCTTGAAATCGCACATTTGACTTTGAGCAAGACGTATAGAGGCTAGCAATGAAATCGGAGTTAGCACAATATTACGTAATTATTCGGAGCTTTAATCTACCTTTTGTCAAAAATGTGTGGGGGATAATAATAATAATTATTGTGTATTATAGTTGAGCTTCTCATCTCACTACAGGATAATACCAATCACCGCAGTGTCAGTAGTCGCGTGAGCTTACGATTACCTTAAATACACGCATACGATATATATATATATATTTCTTTTATATTTTTTCATAAAGAGTGTATGCGGTATAGTATATTGGACAAGCATAAGTGACCAAGAGTAGAAAGGATCTATATCAAAGAAGTGCTACGTGGACTTCAGTTACAACGAACAGCATAGAAATGGGTAGGTACCACGTTGCTGTTGTAATTATTTTCCTCGTCAACGGTGGTATCTGCTTTGTCATCGCCGTCTTCCTTATGATGGAGTAATTGTATTGACGCATTATCGAATTAACGCATTTACGCATATTTACACAATTAGTGGTGTTCGCATATTGAATATCATTAATTTAGGAATTTAGGCGGGACATTCGGCGTATAGTACCGTATGGAAATTGCATAATATGATGAAATAATCTCTCGTTGAATTGTTGGTATATTGGTATATAATAAGATGGCTATTTTATTTAAAATACGCTGCTAAGTCTAATACAATAGAATCAAAAAGAAAACACATATAGTTTGGTTTAATAAGAGAAAAATAAATAAAGGCAACTGGAGTATTTCAATATATAAAAACAAAACAAATGCAACTATTCTATATTATTGCGAAGCGTTATTTCAGCCTTTCTTATTACCGTCTGTAATTTAATGTGTTTCCTGAGTTTAGAATTTGTACACAAATTTTAATATTGCGATAAGATACATGAAAATGCGACCTATGATTACATGTGGGTAATTCAAATATAATTATGACTTCTATATTTCTATTTCGAACAAGCATATTAAAATTCCACATGATTTCAATCCTAATTGCTGTCACCGACACTCCATTAATTACATCCGTACTAATTTATGTTATTTATGTACTACTTATTATTTATATTAGATATCATTTGACATACTAAATTTTACTTCGTCCTGGCTTACTTATATCTTTACAAAGATAGACTGGTAGCTAGGCCAACATATCTACCAATACACTACACATGCAGCTTCCCGGTGTTAAACGGGGCAGAGCAATTGATGATTTCTAACAGCAGGTTGAATCAGTACTTATATTACTTCCTGATGCACGTGCATGGTAGGACCAGTCGAATTTTTTTACACAATACTGGTAGATGTATGTCATTAGAGCATTAGTGTTATGAGCCCTGTATCGAGAATAATGCGTAGAAACTTTGATTAACTGAACGATTCTAAGTTGTTTGCACATGTTTCTTTGCGAGGAAATGTGGCGCGCCCATTTTTGTATGTTTCGCACATGTGCCCTATTACGAGATTATTTTTGCTATATAATAATTAACGCGTTCAACGTTTTCAAGAGAATCTGTAGACGCAAGTAGATGGCAAGGAAAGTGAAAACCTACTCACGTAAATTAATCAACCCGAATATTACACTTTCCCGTGGCAATTACTAACAGGGTATCTCAATATAAACTCCAGTAGCCAGATAAAAGAAACATATTATATTAGAGTTATATATATATGTATATATATTTATATATATATATAACTTTAATATGTGATAAATAAATATGTATGACGCCAATATGATTATGCTGCCGTTACTGAACATCGTGTTTATTACATAGTCCTTAGTATTTTTTTATTATAAATTTCACAGTACTACGCCAATTATACATAGTTAAGCGACATGTAAGCACAGGCCTGCGACGGATTTCTTGACGAATCTGATAGATAAGACAATTCACTGTTACCGCATCTCTCACTATTTTTCAAAAACGTTTAATAGTGCATTTCATAACAATGGCAGATTATTAAATCAATTTAAAACCTGCATTGGGAAGTCACTCAAATACTGCAGTCAAAGCGCGTTCGCTAGTGCACATGCATAAATAATGTGCCTAATTAAAAATAAATTACCCGAATCGATTAAACCTCGACCACATATGGGTTGTATACGAATATGAGTTCTATTGTCAGAAAGCTACTACATTTGTGTATAAATTATTCAGTCTCGCAGATTCTTCTGAACATATAGAAGTTACGCTACGATTGGCAATAAGCCTTGATATATTGTGGACGCTAAACAGTAGCTTACATGCGTTTGATAAAACATATATGCATTCTCATGTGTGAAACGTTCAATATGTGCTTGAAAGGGCTGAAAAATGTGAAGAATCAATTCAATATTTCAATTTCACGCGTTCTCTACTTACATACTTTACCTTTCTTCGCTATTATTTAACATCTTTCCTTACTCTAGTTGTGAGCTACGACTCAGAATTAATTCAAGATTCATGATTTCATGATCAGATGATATTCATATAATTTATCAAATGTATATAAAATAAATATTATAAAATAAAATATATAAGGTTTCTATTGAAGCAGTGGAGTATATCGGAGACCAATTTCGTGTTTAAAAATAGCTGATTTAAAAAAAAATTAACGTACTGACCAGGTAGATATTAGGAATAGTATACCCTACGAGTTCATGAACACGCGCGCACGGCTGAAAATGAATGAGCTCGTTTAAAACTAAATCAAGCATTGAATGTTAGCTTGTCTCGGACTCGCCACAGGTTACATTAAAGGTTAAACATAACCAATCAACCCACACCTTCTGATCACGCAAGGATGTTGTAGAAGATACCTCCGGCTTAGACACCGGTTTTCCTGCTAGCAGACACTAAGGCTGCAAGGAAACTAAAACAAATTATCGTGTCTCGTAGTTGTCTTGATTGCACGAAATTAATGCCAAGCTATGGACAAATGTCAATCTTATCACGTATTATACACTCCCATACTTAAAACACACGCGCGCGCGCACGCACACACGTACGCACACACGGACTCATAGACGCACGCACGCACAGACGCGCGCTTACCACCAGGATTTTTCATAATCAAGTCAACTGGCTGGTCAAACTGATGTGGCTGTGTGTTTAGATACTACAGTGGAAAAAATATTGTTATATTTTTTATTGTCTACCATAGTAAGCTAAAAAAATCCCCATAAATCAGCAGAAATTTCATTTAGGCCCTACATATAATCAAGATATAATTTAACTTTGACCGCAGCATCCCGCCACAATCCTTCACCTATACAATTATGTACGTAGAGCCTACATGAGAATGGCGCTCGCGTCACTAGTCGCGTTGCCAGTCAAGAGAATGCTATTCGGCAAAACTTACGCGTTTAAAATGGGCAGGGATATGCCCAGGAGAGATGTTCATAGTAAAATCTGCTCTAGAAATTTTCCTTTGGCCGCAGAAGCCCGCCACAATCTTTCACCTATGCTAATCTACATGGGAATGGCGCTCGCGTTGTTGGTCACGTTACGAGCATACATAATTTTATTCGGCCAAACTCAAGCGCTTAAAATAGGCAAGGGCATGCCCGGGAGAGATGTGCATGGTAAAATTCGCTCTAGAAATTTCACTTTGACCGCAGCATCCCGCCGTTACGCAAACAATACCCGTAAGTATTATAACTGTCGGGAAAATTCGCCGTTCGGGAAAACATGACTACAAGTGGCTTAATAAGCACTTTAAGGATCATTTGTCTTCTTTTGAAAATATTCTTCGTGCCGCCATGCTTTGTCCGTGCATTTCATGTACAAAAAAAACTTGGATGTTAATTTTTGTTAGCAGGACGTTCTTTCGTGTCATGCATTCATTTGGGCGACTTCACTGCCTAGAAGCCGCGTTATATCTCTGTGGAAAAACTACCTAATATCCCAAACAAGCGCGCAAACTGCATGACTGGGGAATGAAACGAATGAACTAAATGGGTCGAAGTAATAGAACCGTGTGTGCCTTACGTGATGGCTTGGTTAGTAGCAAAGCATTTGCATACCTAGTACCGCTGCTAAGATTTTTATTTTCACATATCGATAAAACAAAGCGATCCGGACTACAGGGATTTTCTAATAAGAGAGAAATGGGAACTAGCGAAAATCGCAATAAAACAATAGCAACTCATTCGCAAGCTTGCATGGGGGAGGGCTGTTATATCGTTGATGCTACTATATTCGTTAGAAGTCACGCAACAGACATGCGGGTGAAGGTTATCAAGATGACAGTTTTATTCTCTTGCTGTGCACGGCTACATGACGATGCACAAAAACAGACACGCTAACCCATTGCTTGACGTAAAGTGGCTAAAATTTTCCCTATGAGAGAAACTGAATGAGAAATCGAAGTAACAAGGGCACGTCATTGTTAGCAAATTTGCAGGCGATTAGCATGCAGATCCACGTTAACATAAATTCTGGGAGAGGCTCACTGCCGCTGTTTTTCGCTCCTATCTATGAATGCGCAACTTCAGCAACAATCAACGCTTTGTTTCTTATTTAAAAAAAAAATTTTGTTAAATGTTATTAATCGAATTTGACTTTTGTATTCTAACGAGTAGCTGATATTATAATATATTTCAAATTATTATATCAGTTTATATTGTCAACTCGTTTATCGTTCCGGCTACATATAGGTGAGAGATTGCTGGACATAGCATGCAGCGTGTGCGGAGACCGGAGTTCAGGAAAACACTACGGAATTTACAGCTGCGATGGTATGTCTTAGAAACGCGTGAATATATTGGTGCTGCAGCGTGCTTTTATATCAATCTAACCGCCTAAAACATATAGAGTATTTCGTATACCTACGAAGTATATAAATAATATATATATTATGTTATTAAAAATAAAATTATTATTTATCATAATTTATGAGCACAATAAATAATTTGGAATTTAGATTTTTGTTAAATTCCATTCCACTGAATTAATTTATGACTGCAAATTACTGTACTACCAATAATTAAATTACTAAATTTTCTACTAATAACCAATACTCTTAATTTTTTTAACTTTAAATAATTAGTCTTACTTATAATTTACAAATTTAAATTCCTGTTCTCGTGTGTGCGCCCGCAACCACGGCGGATTTCCGTTAATGTGTCAACGCTATTCGTGGATCATAATGCTAGTCGAAAATATTACCATTGTACTAGTTGTAATCGTAACTACGACTTTTCTGAAAATGCCGCTCCCAGTATTTAATTATGCGCCATAACGTACTAGCCCTAGTAGTATTACCCCAACACTAATACATGCGAAACACGAAGAAACGCGCTTTAAATTGTGACATTGCAGGCTGCTCCGGATTCTTCAAGAGAAGCATACACAGGCAGCGTGTGTATACGTGCAAAGCTGTAGGAGATCTGAAAGGCCACTGTCCCATAGACAAGACTCACCGCAACCAATGCCGAGCGTGTAGACTCACCAAATGCTTCGACGCATCCATGAACAAGGACGGTAAGCTAGAACGCTAAATACGGTGGCACAGGAGGTGCAAGAATTGTTATCCCTATAGAGTTACGATAACGTTCTCGTCAACCCTAATTAAAAAATAACTCTTAACTCTATATGAATAATATGTTAGCTAATTAGATAGGCGTTAACGCTACTATTTAATACATTAGTAAGTTAATAACTGATTATCTGCTAAATTCACAGATAACAAATGCGTGTGATCTCTACTATAATTATTGTTTAATTACTGTATTTACACCTCTGAATGCACATGTGGTGATTCAGTATACGACACAATTCGACTACTGGAAATATCATAAAACCCCCGAATATCTGGAAAATATTCCACGTACGTCGTTAGAATCCGCAATTAACATTTAATGAGACGCGCACGTGTATGGTATTCGAAACTAGTGCGGTCTGTGCAGCCTAATTAACTCATCAGAATTTTCCACTTCGATGTGTTTTCCCGGCAGCATCGCACGTGTTTCACCGCCGAATGGCAACGTTTTTGCTGCTAGAGTCCCCTCGGCAGATTGATTTCACTCGCAGTAATCACGAGTGTAGGTACGGGCGTGTTATTTTCGCGAGGTTTCATCAGCTTCTGACATCAATTGAATCCGATTTTCTAAAACGACCAGCGTTGCGAGCTTCGTGTGCACAATGCATGCAGGCGGCGCACACAGCAATCACAGCTTTGTGGCGAGCGTCGACATATGTTTCTCTCTTTCAAATATTCTAAGGACGTAATTAGTTGTTGGTCCGTGTAGTCAATGCGATGAAAAGTTGCACATCCTGCTTTTCTGTCCCTGACATTGTACAGCCTTTGACCTGTGACGCTACCACTGCCCAGCCGAGTGTGTTGATCCATCAATCCACTTAGTTTAGTTTAGTTTTATACGCGCGAATGCTAGCGTTTACCCAATCCTCCTTAACTTCGTATGCCGGATAACAACAGAAAGAAATATAAAGAAACACCACCAATTAAAATTCGATTAGGCGATAGGCATGCAGCGTATTGTCTGCGCCAGTCATTCTCCCCTGCTTGTAACACGTTCTATAGCTATACACCTACTCGCCTTCGCCGTTCGAACGCTATTAAAATACGTCCATCTTCATCTCCTACACCGTTCACGCGCTCGCTCTACTTCGGTTCCAAGAGGCGGCTACGTTACATCTTCGAGATCTAAACCTCTGATTCGGTCACTGGTACCACGTGGCGTCGAGTCCCGTCTTCCCCTCTTTATAAACTTCTGGCACATTCTCCTAACTCGCCAGAAAAATCATGTTGTTGTTGTTGTTGTGAATTTGTTTATTATTTTATTTACTCTTGATATATATATATATATATATGGGGGAGGGGTGCGCGCGCGCGTGTGTGTGCGTGTGTGTGTGTGCGCGCGTACGTGCGTGCGTGCGCGTGCGAGTGCATGTATAATATATACAGCAGCATAATATAACATTATTCGTATTATAGTAATATCGGTTAAATTAACGGACCAAGTTAGGATTAGAGTTAGGGTTAGTGTTGGGGTTAGGCTTAGCACTAGGGTTTAGTGTTAAGGTTTGAAATTGGGTTAGAGCTAGGGGTAGGATTAGGATTATGGTTAGGATTATGGTTAGGGTAAGTATTAGACTTAGGTTTATATTTAGGATAAGCCTTGACTGCAGTATTCGTAATGGTTCTCATTCCACATTCCGCTCTCTTATCCGATACTGCACCTAGCCTATCTTTCCAACCTAAACCACGTATAGCTTTCATACTATCCATCTTGGCAGCTTTTCGATGAGTGTGCATTCATATTCCAAGCTTATGCTGTTTTCTTTTCACTTGCTACATTCTTTTAGTTGTATTTGTCTACTATGGCCGTTCGTCAATATCGTTCCGAGAGTGCTCTTTCAAAGTCAACATAAACAAATGCACATCAATAGGCATATGTAGATCTTTTAGTTTAGTTTGATTCGTTCCCCCAGCCGCAATGTGAAGAGGGGTAACATAGGTTGTAATTCTATAGCATTTGTTTCTTTCAACATGTTCATAGCCGTTCAGCATGAGAGAGGACCAAGAAAGCCAAAGCTCAGTACTCTAGAATCACCATCTACGTCGAAGGTTCAAGTCAAGGATAGCGGCCAAAGCATGGTGACGTCAACAACTGGAGTGAGCGACTTGGACGTGATGTTTCGTACACTTACAGCTATCGAGAAACTTCATGCTGTTGTGCCGTCTGAAGACGAAATAAGTCGATTGGGTAGGAGTGTGCTGTTGGATTCAAGGAGTGCCTCGACATTATTCCCGAAGTCTCTGTGCACTATCGATGCATTGCAGGAAATAGCGGCTCGTCTCCTATTCACATTGATCCGATGGACAAAAGTGTTGCCACCATTCCAAAATCTGTGCAAGCACGATCAGGTAGGCATCCCATTTACATGCAAATATACTGCATTATGTGCGCCCGCGCTTGCGTGTGTGTATTTGAGCTTGCATGCCTGTGGGTGTGTGTGTGTGTGTGTGTGTGATGTGTGTGTGCTGCGTGCGCGTGCGTGCGTGCGTGTGTGTATGTGTGGTGCCGCTGTGCGTGCGTGCGCCGCGGCGTGGTTGTGATGTGTGTGTGTGTGTGTGTGTGTGTGTGTGTGTGTGTGTGTGTGTGTGCGTGTGTGCGAGGAGGGGGCGTAATCAAATGTTATGCATCTCGCACATGTAGTATGCGTGTGTACGGATGGTCTGCCTGCCTGTGTATCGTTTGCTTTATCGTATGGGTATATTTAATTCCATAAAACTGTCATATTATGTTTATCTAATATATCTGTCGAAAGGTATATCGAAGTGCAAGACTTGTCAATGTAATATTTAATTCAAATATTGATTAAAGCTTTTGTGTTACTGATATAAAGAAAATATTTACGTTTCGCCAGAGTGGAATAACTTGAAACGAATTACATGAAAACGAAGGAAACACGGAATATCCTATATATACGTATAATAATACCAGCGCAACCAGACCAATATTTATGCAAAGCAAGTAATATGCTTCTCTCTGACGACTGCGATATACTGTCGTAACATCAACTCAACCATATTAGTTTATGCCACCTATCAGTAGATGTCCGTTAATAGCTCGTATATATACTCTCAATATCTATATATTCTGTGAGGGGTAAGTTATGCGTATTTTACATGTTAGAAAGCGTTTTACATAATCCTGCAGCTGACTTCTATTGAATAATGATGAACTTGTTCTCTAGCGGAAATATCGTGTTTCTTGTTATAGCTGGGCGAGATTGTGCGTTTGCATTCTGATTTCCTCCCACGTGTCAGGTGATACTACTCGAGGAGACGTGGAAGGATATATTTCTCCTCAGCCTCGCTCAGTGGACGGCGGCCTGCAACCTTGCTGCAACAATACAGCTGGAGAGGGCTCATACACCGTTCACCGTCACCAGACATGTGCGTGAAATCCTGCTTCGCTTTCAGCACAACCGCGTAGATGGAACAGAGTTTGCCTGCTTGAAAACAACGACGCTTTTTCGTTCAGGTAAGAATTTGGGAGAAGCTTAATCACACACACACACACGCGCGCGCGCACGTACACACAAACGCACGCACGCGTGCGCGCACGCACACACGTACGCACACACGCACGCACACACGTACGCACACACACACACACACAGCACACGCACACACGCACACGCACGCACGCACGCACGCACGCACGCACGCACACGTACGCAAAAGACTGACATGCCTATGTTTCTATCGGCTATAGATAAAATAATTGATTATTGTTATATAATATATTTTTAGAAACTATTGGCCTCAGCGAGCCGCAGAAGGTCGAGTTGGTTCAAGACCAGGCACAGATGCTACTTGGAGAGTACATCCATCAGAACTATGCATCACAGCCAACTCGGTTCGGCAGACTACTATTACTTTTGCCTAGTCTCAAGGGTGTTTCGTGCCACCTAGTGGAAGAAATATTTTTCAAGGAAACTATCGGGTCAATACCTCTTGAACGACTCGTAGTAGATATTTATCAACAAGAAAAATGTGATATCACACTTTCTGGAGATTAGGCAAGATAGAAAGCAGACGTTTTTATTGTTTTCCTAAAGATTCATACACCGCACGTAACAAGCATACTTAGCAAATTTCTAAAAACCTAGGTAATAACAACACACTTCTGCGTAGTATATTTCTGTATCACCCAAGAAACATCTACTAGTCTTCATGGACAATATCGTATTTCCATTTAAAATAGATTTGGTGTGTTATGGGCGGGTAGGCGAAAAACATTTTTTATTTATATTGTTTACAATTATATTATTATATGTTAATATTTTTTATTGTTTTCTTCATAGCTGCCCTTTCAAATTGTTGAGCGTTGGCAATATTAATATCGTGAACAATTTTAAATAACGTTGCTACTTAAATACCATTTAATGTAATAATAATGATAATTGTATTAGTATAAATAGGTAATACCGGCAGTATGATTGTTGTTATGATTAAAACCATTATATTATGGTAGATGAGGAGAACTCTCCTAGACTCACTACTGATATATCGTGAATTTGACATAAAATATGCATGGATATGCTATTTGTCTAGCTAGATTCAGATGTGGGTGGTTTTGCTACCGTGTAACAAGACCGTATCATCAACGAGGTAGAGTAGCTACTGGGCACAGGTCATACAAAAGTTTTTGTTGTAAACATCTTCGTTATTTCTATGATAAAAACTGTAATAAAACTTCTTACATCATTTGTTTTACAAGGTGGAATAATCAGGTTTGTAGCCTCTGAGGGAAAGGAAAACTGTTCGACGAGAATTGTATCAAAAATTAAATGATAAGCCCAAATATGTGCAATAATTTGGGCAACAAAATTATAATTTTAGTGTATATAATGATATATGCGGGATAGCAGACGAAATGGACTGCAGACCCCCTCTCAATACTGAGATTATATAGAACTGGTAAATAATTAGAACCTTGATTCGGATTGTGAGTTTTTTCGGCTTTATAGTAAATTATTACAGTAGCCTACTATTAAAATATGATACAGTACTATAATAATCCAAATGTATATTTTGGGGCGTTTCGTTAAGAATGTGTGAAATGTTGCATGTTTAATAATAACTAGTAACTTGACAAAGTGGATGGAAGGAAACTACGCGAACACACCGCGCGATAAAATCAAAATTCGCGTTTCCTCTGAGATACATTTTTGCGACATCCAATATTTTGCATTTAACATAACAGCGTGCTATCGCAGTGCCTAGCCCCGACTTTCAAATTGTTGTTACGTTACAAGGCCAAATGTCGAATGATAGTGTAAAGAAAACAAAACAAATGCTTATATAAAAATTAGCGAAAACTAGAATAAGTATGATATTTGCCGCTGAATTAATCAGCTTAATCATATTAGCTGGTTCACCGCTAGTACTTTGACGAGAGCCACGGAGAAAAATACATGACTTCAAGAGAAAATACAACACGTAGATATAATTACACTAAACTCATACAATAAATTCATTTATTAAGCACCCGATATCGTCAACACAATATACCATATACATCAATCAAACAACGTAAACATAACAATTTTGTGGCTAAACTTCGGAGAACATTTGAATTGAACAATTGTAACATGATTATTATAGACATTGACAAACCTGGCACCTATTCGTAATTAACCAAATGAATTTACCTAAAGGATTGCTCACTGCAACTAGAGGCAATACTTAAATAAAACTTAAGGCAACATACCTACATTAAATTTTTAAAATAAAATTTTAATTTCACTCATTCTTGATTATACGGTAATTAAATCAATATAATTATAACGTCATAGCATGTAAAAACGGGAGCAAAAACCTCGCTACTACTTCACTACTATTTATTTCCCCTTTAATTCCCCCATCTGAATTCGACTATTATACCACCACAGACAATATTGTATATCTTCATCACCTCCCCATTATACAACCATTACCGCATCTTGTACTTCGAATCCCGCCTTCTAAGACTCTACGCCCTCGTTCAGATATCCTTCTACTACATATCTTCCTCCGCCAACAAATCAGGTTGATTTTGTTGCGCAGAGCGGTAAAACCTTCTATCTATTCGGTCTACAATTTCGCACGCATTCGTCCACAGATTAAAACACATAGTAGTTACATAGTAGCCAGTGCATTGTGTATGAGCCCTAGACGCTAGAGAAATAAAAGCACACATTGGAAATGAGCATCGCAATTCGTGACATCTATCAATTCAATAATATCTATACACAATAAACTGCTAAAACACTGATTTGATAAACCTTTCTTACGAGCACCTAAGATCACATTCGCGTGTGATAACGTGTTAACTTACGTTTAATATATACGTGCATTACGTGCACCTGCGTGCCACATGCTATCGACTGTACTAAAGCTACTGAAACATTTTACACTCATACTATGAACGAGAACTAGTGGCTATAGTGAATCTCACTATTATCACGTGAACTGTGGATTGAATCACAAGGTCACTCACTGTCCGCATCCTGCGGTATACTATACACCACGCAAGTTACGGATACACGCGCAATATTATGATAAAACAATAATGCATAGAAATTGCAGTCAGTCGTATGTAAAGTAACGCTGAGAGCAACTATAGCTCTTAATTCTCCATGTATGTGAGTTATCTAAGTAAATTCATGAGGCATGCAATTCTGTGACCACTTCTGTGAGGAGTTACCGCGAATGCTGATAGCTTTTTGCGTCCGTCTAAATTAGAATGAGGAAGCGGCAACTCCACCGACATAGGCAAATATGCACGGACCACAATTTGTGCTTACTATGTATACGGTTAAAATACGAAGCACAGTAATCTGCACAGAACATTTGGCCGTGGTGTTGGTCAATAGAGAGAGGGATAATTCGATAATGGCTTTTACACAGATAGGTGGCTTGTTTAATAGTAATTTTCCATAAGGGCGGTTTGAGACACCTGTGCTACGTAAAACAATGCAATGATTCTGAAAAACCTTATTGACGTATGAAGTAGAAATTTCTCACTTTTCTGTGGAATATGAATAAAATACGTTATTTTTAAATTAACAGTCTAGCGTTATCATTTTATATCTAATGTCAGGCAGTCCATGGCTAATGTGTGGCTACACCTTAGACACCTGGGTGACAGCACTAGTAGATGTACCCGCATCACAATGCGAGCAAACTACCTTAATCGAGGTTCCTGGTAAGACAGTGCCAGGTTATTAAGGTTACTATTAGGGTTGGGAAGTGATTTTCGGTCAAAATTTCAATACCGACTTTATTTGATAGATCGGACCCATGGGCAGCTATGTAGGCCTATACGTAGAAATTATGTATGTAGCCTCCCAAACAGTTCCAAATCCCGCATTAGTCAATTCTTAACACAGGCGTTCAATCATGGGAAATTGAGAAAAGTTGTGGGCGCGCCGTTAACTATGGTCCATTGTTTCAGAAAGCTGCTCCTGAAGCCTTGCGCCCTGATTCTTCCAACGTATTTCTCGAAAACTCCACAACTCAGATCTCCCAGAAACTTTTGTGTTACGTTTCAAATGCTAAAAAATATCAAAGGAAAAAAGACCTTTACTCCTCGGACATTAAAAAAAAATATTATATTTTATAAGTTCAGACTCTTTGTTTACGAAATTGTGGCGTTTTCGAAAACTAAACTAAACCTACAATCTAAAGCCATTTAACAAAAATTCCAGGGCACCCTTTTTAGCTTTCAATATTATCTTATGGAACAACGTCTATGGTTTAAAGCTTAGGTCCCTAACTCTTTGCTGTTTCTGAGAAAATAACAAAAAAAGCTTTTTTGTATAAATTCTCAATTTTTGCCGTCACTTAATTAGCGATAAATTTTTAAATAATTTTTTCAGCAAGAGCGTAGAGAGACCATCTCTCTTATGTAATGGATATTATTTGATTGAATTTGATGAGCAGTTATGTTGCAATGCCCTTTACAGTGTTACCCGTCCGTAATAACCCTTACTCCTTAACCTCTGACACGTGAATAAGTAGCTCGGGTGGAACATTTAAACTCCACGGCAGCACAGACATTTACACAGAATGGGCTTTTCAAACCACCCGTACAGAAAATTCGGATTAAAGCCATCTCTCTCTCTCTCTCTCACCTAGAGTATTAGCATTTTAGGTTTGCGCACTCTCATCAGGGCATCCAATTAATGTGAAACGTCACATTGTGTGGCTAGATGATTTTCCTCTACTAAAAAAATGTAACTCCGAAATAATTTTGAATCTAAATCTGTGATAATTTAATGATATAGGGTAGTAGATTTCGATAGGAAGGCCACAAAACAGACGTATCATATCAGGCCGCAAATAATATTTAAACTTAGACTTATTGAAATGTAGACTGCCAATTTCGTTTAAACATTGGCAACTGCCCCAATAAAGGTTTGTATGTGTACGTATGGTGGTACCGTGATATTGCCAAACTAGATCTGCAATCCATGAGGACAAACAGGTATTGATTTTTTGTTGAATTATTTCTTACTAATCTGGAAACATATGTGAGTTTGTGCGACAATTTGCATTGTATAAAATGTAAAAGGCTAATGGTACCGACTAGTTCAAAAAGCAATAATTACATTTGACAGTCTAAATACTTTCAAGCCATCATCCAGCTCAGACGACATCAGACGACATCAGCTTAATAAGATTGGCTTAAAACACCAACTATTCAATAACCGCCCTTGAATATCAATATAAAGAGGAATGTATGAGGAGGTAATTCCAGCCAAAAACAAAGACTCGCATGCATATTGAAAAAAATAATGATTCGCAAGAAAGCTTTTCGATAAAAGTTGCTTCCTACCATATATATTTCAAATATTTTGTATCTGGGAAGTAAATTTAATACCGGCTGGATAAAGACAATGAAATCCTTTGCTACATCACCACAGCTTTCTGAATGCTTTAACTACCGCAGATCACATTCCTAGTTATTACCATGCAAACTTATTGCTGTTATAAAGGTGGCGACAGTGAAATGTTGAGATTGAGCGAGAGCGTGAGAGAGAGCCGGAGAAGGACAGACACACGCACGCGTGCACACATACACACACACGCGCGCACACATAGTGACATACACACGTACACGCACAACCCCGCACGCATGCATGCACACAGGTGCACCCACGCAAATATACACGCACACACGCGCGTGCTCTCGCACACCCACGCCACCACACACGCACACACACACACACACACACACACACACCGACCAATATAAAAAAAACACGCGCTCAGGAACAGAAAATGAAAGAGAGAAACCGAGTGAGAG
Source organism: Priapulus caudatus (assembly GCF_000485595.1). NCBI lineage: Eukaryota > Metazoa > Priapulida > Priapulimorpha > Priapulimorphida > Priapulidae > Priapulus > Priapulus caudatus. The sequence continues at coordinate 138,079 of NW_014577413.1, forward strand.
AGAGAGCGCGCGCGCGAACGAGCGAGATACGGGGCGCCATGCAGGACAGGCATTTTTGTACCTATAAACTTGACAAAAATGAGTTTTGTGAACAGAAAACTCAATTCTGTCAATCCTGTCCCACAAAACTCAATTTTGTGAACACAAAACTCAATTCTGTCAATCCTGTCCCACAAAACTCAATTTTGTGAACACAAAACTCAATTCTGTCAAACCGGTTCCACAAAACTCAATTTTGTAAACACAAAACTCAATTCTGTCGAACCGGTTCCACAAAACTCAATTTTGTAAACACAAAACTCAATTCTGTAGGTAGCCCTTCTTACAT
>NW_014577413.1:138416-167346 GCF_000485595.1 Priapulus caudatus
GAGAGAGAGAGAGAGAGAGAGAGAGAGAGAGAGAGCACCACACTAGCTACACCCTGCATTGGCGCCAAATTTGCAACCGCTTCTTAAAGGGGCAGAATCTCGCATTTAGCTGCTCTTACACACTCTTAGTTTGGCCCAGAACTTCGACCGCAGGTGATTGACAGGGCTTGCGCGGGCTGTTTAAACACGGTCAGCGCACAGCACATATTTAGCAACGCACCGGCGGCACACACGCGGATTATAGTAGCTTTTGCGCGGATGGTCCGCTGGAGCACTGGATCTGCTATATGCGCGGGATCTACTATAGCAGCACCCGTAAATGCTAGATTCTGTTCCTTTACGTTAGAGGCGTACCAAGGTTGTAATTACATGGCTACCAGAATATAACACAATTTCATACTCTTCCACACTACAATTCCTCTACACCCTGTGCCATGTGTTCCCCGTGCCAGAAGCTCCGGCGCTGCTGCTGGTGTCTTTACCACAACTGTCGCTCTCAACCTGAGCACGAATCGAAGTTAGGAAAACGATAAGAAATCAAGATTTGTTACGCAATTATCACTCGAAGTTGTTCATGATTCAGTCACACTATCTTGTATCATCTACATGCTTGTGTGGGAAAGAAGGTGAACATGCTCAACCCAGCGCTGTATACACCAGAGAAACGTGCTGCTCTCAACAACAAGCACATGCATGGACTGATTTGAACTAACTAATTAGGTTGGTTGCGTTTAATCAATCGGAAATTACTTGAAAAACACGTGGGAGCAAGTCACTCGTTGGGGTAAACCCATAAAATCCATAAAAACTATGCAGCAAATTTCGCGTTAACAGTAAATAAATGCATGCTCAGAATATATCGACATGCTCGGGGTAAAACTAGAATAGCTATTGAGTTAGTTTACGTTTTTTTGATTAGTTACGTTCATTTATATACTTAAAACGCAACGACAACGTTCATTTATCATGGGATTACAACATCGGAACAAAATATACGTGAGCTTAACATGTTCTCATGCTACAGCTTACCCTACTTGGCCCAGTATCATCGGATTGCTAAATAATACAAGAACATATTACGTAAAGACGATTAGAATCGAACTGAAACGCAATTATTCTTTTTTACATTATAGCTGCCTATACATGCACGACAGCTCACACAATGTCAAAAGCGTGATAACCAACTTCTCTTAGTACAGAGTATAGAGTAGAAAGAGAATATAGAGGTTCAGTAGTATAAAGGTTATAGTCGGCAGGTATTTAGTAATCTGGAATGGATGACGGAGCCAAATTGGAATCAAATATCCAGGAATGGAAGGAGGATTCGCGATTCACTCATTAAAATTTCATTTCGGTCGAGAATTTACGAGCAGTGTGTTACTTATAAGAAATCGCATAAAAATCAGATATGACTACATGTTTTTGTTATTAGACATAAACTTTTATCATTGCAACGAATTATACATCGACGCAAAGCGAATTGGCCCTGGCATCACATGTTGTGCACTAACTGTTCACTAACTGTGCGCGTTCGTTTTGCCGCATGCCAAACGCGACTTTGAGCCGCCCTTATCTATTGAGAATAATTTTACATTTAGTAATACACATAGCCGACATATTTAGTAACAAGTAACATTTATTTCGCGCTCGGAATATGTGATGCCAGTCTTTCATAATATTTTACATATTTGTGCACATATCTAGATATTTATGTACATATCACGTGCATGCGCAAATTTATAAAGCAATGACAGTAGTGTTTCTATTAGTCGACTGTACAAGGTCTGTGCAAATTTCTCTACGTCCGCCATTATTTTTAACTCCGCCAAGGAGGTAATGTAATCGGTCTCGTGTGTGTCCAGTCCGCACGGCGCGATCGATAGCGCGTCGAGTCAGCGAGCGGCGAGTGAGTCAGCAGCAACCACCAGTGAGCGGCGAGTCAGCAGCCGCCACCAACGAGCAGCGAGTCAGCAGCAGGCAAGTCAGTCAGCAGGAGCCAGCAGCGAGCGACGAGCCAGCTCGTAACACATACATGTTACATGCTGGCGGAGGTATGCACTCTCCGTGAGTGCCCTCTGTCTAGTTTATTTTCTGTATGAAGCTTCGAAATCCCAGAAATCCATAAAAATCTTTTTGATCTTGAGAAATTTCTATATTTGATGGAGCACACATTAAAGACGTAGATGTGACACGTACTGAAGTAGAATCATCAGTTTCGACTAACAAATCATTGATGAACGATAACGTATGCAGTTTACAGGAAATTCGTTAGTTTATGCAGATTTAATGCAAATATTATGTAGATTTAAGTGCGTCCGACCAAATTTTCGTCGAGGCATTACACGACCCACAGCCTTGAATCTAATATGAACACTCATGCGTCTACTGTCACTTTGCAGTGATGTCAATTGTCTAGTTGTCACTCGCTCGCCTGCTTGGTTCATTTTCTATACATGGGTTGCCACCATCAACAGTATGGGTTCATCAACTGTCACGGGACAATTATTAAGTTGGTCGTGTAGATCAGTGCAGTGCCTTGGCAGTGCCTTGGGTAGCATTGTAATAGCATAAAATAAAATGCCAGTCTGCTGGACACACCAGAGACGGGCATGCAATAAATGTGTAGGCGAAAGGCGAGCCGGAAACCACTATGAGAGACTGAGAAGTCACCAGATTTGTGATAGCATGGAATTGGCCACTGTTACAACTGATGATGTTGATAGCGATGCTTTGCAACTATAACAAATAATTATTACTAAGTGAATGAAATATGTAAGCATTAAACTTGTATTTCGTGAATAGAGAAGTGCATATATTCTACTAGTGACAAGGACTAGACTGAATATGCGTTAGGTAGCTAAATAACTGAAATTACAAACTAATGTAAAAGTATTCGAATAAAAAATTCGTAGTGAAATACAGTTAATACAGTGAGTAAAAATAAACATATAAGAACATAACACATATTTTATATAATTTATCTAAAATAACTCAACTATTTAAAACGAGCAAGAAAAATGGGCAATATTTCTAACAGAGAACAACAACAAATTGTTTACTCTTTAGCTAGTAATTTTCTAAAAGGCTAAATATAGGCACCTGATACGAAATGTCTGACTAGCTTATGCTAAATACTTTTGCTTCACATACAATATTAATATGTTATACAAGTATTGCATGGCTGCAAGGGAAACATGGAGTTTTGTGGACCTAGAAGATCAATGCTGTCGATAGTAACGTTAATTTTCGAGGGCAACAAAACCCAATGTTTGCTCGAACAACTTTCAAGATCATCACATAGTGTATGCACCAATAACAGTTTTAGTTTTTGTATTCCATGAAAACAAGCAGGAAACAGACATAGGAAAATTGTTTTATCTTCTGACAATTTCAAGCATGATCAATGACCATAAACTCTCACGTAACGCCCCTATTTTTCTCATTATTTTGAGCTGCCATCACACAACACTCAAAAACCGTTTTGAGCCAGATTCATCCCCCCGCATTACGAAGACTCGGCTTATGAAAACTCGCCCATGAGAATGAAACTTCACAATCACGACTCCCAATGGAATTCGAAACCCAGCACGTCAATTTACACTTACGGAACCTTTCAAAAGCATGACTGCTACTTTCTATAGCTATAGCTCCTCAATCTATGCCAATAAAATTTCCAAACACTCATTCGACAAGGCATCGAGTGGGTTAGCTTTGAACGATGACGGTGCACAGCTCACTAGACTCAGAGTAAACGTTAGTGTAGACATAACATAGTGTACGGGTCTCACGTGTTCCTGCAGTATGTCACCCCTTCACGCAATAGCTTATTGGATAACATACCAAACCGTTGGATAAATTTTTTGCTTCCCGAACAGAGCTTGAAGCTACTAAAAAAGAGGAAGACGCTTTACATAGTGTCCCTTACCTTTCTTTAACAGTAACTCTCATCTCACCAACGTCAAACTCAATTTCGTTTCCAGTGAACTAAATTCAAGTACTTTCTGTATCTACTACAATATCAGGCATCTCTATTATCCACTCCTGACCATATTACATCAATAAATAGGTCACTCATACTTGTGCTTGTCTTACATCGTTTAACTGAATAAAATTTTAAAGGAATGCATTTCCCACGATATAATGGAGGTCAATGGGAAAACATTCACGTTATTATATTTTGAGTTGCATACATTCTACAGGAACGCACTGCTTCCGTAACCCGGGATCACTATACCAAATATCTGAACGTAATTTCACACGACGAGTTTAATAGTAATGGTCTCACTTTATAATCACACACAAGATGCTCAAGCTCTGTGGAATCTTGTTATGAGACTGCCCAAAGAAAGTAAAATAACTACACAGATTACATAGACTACAGATGTTACCACAGATGGTACATGCTGCCAAGTAGATATGTAAATTCAACCAAAATAAACGCTAATACTCTCTCAATAAGAATGCAAAAAAAACACAATAACATTGTCAAAAAATATAAATTTACAAAAATAATATAAACATGGAAGCTACACATAGCATCCGAGGAATACATCTAGGTTACTTCACGTAATTGTTCTCACCTTTGCTTCCCCCTTTTCCCATTGCTCGCAGCTGACTTCACTGCTACGATCTTTCTTTACGGTGACTGGAGCATGAGATGTGATCACATTACACTTTTCGGAGTGTTGGGAGATTGTAGAGAAGGTCAGACCTGCAGGCGGAAGAATCGGGGTAATGTGCTCTAACCCTATTGCAGTATCTGTAGGAAGGAAAATTCATCGTATACTTTGTTACTTTAACGCGTGCATGCCAGGCAGAGAGGGGGAGAGAACGAGAGAGTGCAAGTGAGAGAGAGTGTGACCGAGAAAGTGAGAGAGAGAGACAGAGAAAGAGACAGTGAAATAGAGTGAAAAAGACAGAGACAGATAGAGAGAGACAGATATATATATATATATATATATATATGATATTATATATATATATATATGAGAAGAGAGAGAGAGAGAGAAGATGAAGAGAGGAGAGAGAAGAGAGCAGAGAGAGAGAGGAAGAGAGGAGGAGAGAGAGAGAGAGAGAGAGGCGAGAGTAGGGAGAGCGAGAGAGAGAGAGAGAGAGAGAGAGAGAAGAGAGAGAGAGAGAGAAGACGAGAAAGAGAGAGAGAGAGAGAGAGAGAGAGAGAGAGAGAGAGAGAGAGAGAGAGAGAGATGAGAGAGAGAGAGAGAGAGAGAGAGAGAAGAGAGAGAGATGAGAGAGAAGAGAGAGAGAGAGAGAGAGAGAGAGAGAGAGAGAGAGAAGAGAGAGAGAGAGAGAGAGAGAGAGAGAGAGAGAGAGAGAGAGAGGGAGGAGTAAGGAGGGAGGGCAAGGGGGAAGGGAGGAGGTAGGTGCTGTTAGAATCCTCCTCATGTAGGGACAGAGGAACCAGCAAGGTGTAAACAGGAGTGTACACGAATTGTGTACACCAAACTGCATGCATGCATAGACGAGTGGTATATTACTGTTTCTTCTAATGGCCTGAATATATACTAATGTATTACTTACTGAACAGTTCTAAACAATGACCAATAGCATTAGGGAGAGAAGGCCACAAGCAGCAATCAATGTGTATTAGCATCATCCCAATTACTAGGGTACATGTTTACCTAGATCTAACTCACTACAACTTGACTCAGTGAAACTCGGTGTTCCTTCTGTAAATGTAGGAGTACTGCCCTCAATAGAGTGGGGTGGCGTCAGCGTATCAAAGGTCACATGCCTTGCACAGTTGTACTCTGCTAAAAACAAAAAAGATGTGTGAGCCAAACCCTGAAATGTAGCTTGAAAAAAGATATTTCCATACCCACCCTACCCTCATATATGACATAGTGACTTTAATATTTTAATAAAGCTTATGGTCTATATTTAAAGAATCCTTCTGTAATCTGACATGAAACGAGTGATTTAGTAAGTAAATCCACGTATTGAAATTTTTCAAATTAGGGATCAATGAAATACAATTGATTCGTTTTGCTAATTTATCGATTATTATTTATACTAACATTTTAAATATCATTATAAAGGGTATAGGGTGCACTACAAGTTGATAGTTAAATATTTTTGATTGGTCACTGAGTACAAATTTAGGAGTCACAAGGTCATGTGCAGTAGGTGCAGAGGTAAATCTAGCGAACTTCAAGAGAAGAGAAATTCAATACAATTTTAAAACTAGCAGAGGATAATTGTAATATTGCCATCACAAAGAAAATACAAGTTGATGACGGTATAACACATTGCTCCAGCTGCTATGACCATCTCACCTTTCTAAAACAACATATTTGGTAGCCTTTACAAATAGCTCATAGGGCTCTTAAAAAACATCGATCTACTATCTCTTGTTATATAAAGAGAGCTGAAGAGAATGAGAGAGCAAACCTCTGCTGCGTGCTGGTGTTGAAGATGTGGATGACATGGAGATGGAGTGAGTGCTAACCAATGACACCACCACTTCATCATTCTTTCTAGTAGACGCTTCCTTGGCTGGCGTGCTCGTCTGTGCAACTGCCTCAGAGAAGGAAGGTGGGGGAGATGACGTGCCAGCCACTGCCACAAAGAAAACTAGCATGTAATTACACTGCATTATCTATAATAATAAATAAAACCAGTACATTGACACTGTCTATGAGACTGGCCATCATGACCATACATGTGTATACTAGGTCATTTGTACACAAAACAGACATGTTCATGCTATCATAGATATGAATGACATCAGAAGTGAATCAAAACAATTCAATGACATCCAGTTCTATCTTTACTAGAGAGATACATCTGTAAGTGTACGTGCACATGCGTACAGCTTTCTCCCCAGCCTCCTAAGCACAACGCGAGCATGGTATTGGCCCTCCTAGGCAGCCAGCACTTTGCTTTTGTTTTTGTCATTATTTTGTTTTTTATTCTCAATATTACTGCATGACGCTTGGTTAATTAGAAGGAAATATATACAGTTGGCATGATATGTTGGATCAACACATTATATATATCTCATTCAACAAATGTTTTGAACTATACAACCAGTGGATGCAGAGAAATCCCAAACCATACTAATTAACATCTAAAAAACGCCAAAGCAAACATGTTCTTAATTTTCCTCTATTTATATCATTAATCTTTACCATATACATACAAATAAACAAATACTGTAAAATCCTTTTTTTCGTGGGGTTCTAATTTTCGTGGATTTCGTGGGTCCATCAATCCACGAATTTATGTACCCAACGAAATATTATGTACATATGTCAATTGGGTTCCGGAGTGGAGGCCACAAATTTAAGAACACACGAACATGTATTTTTTATTGAAACCACGAAAATTGGAACCCACAAAAATAAGTGACTTTACAGTACTCAAGACACTCAAATAAAGCATAACTCGGTAACTCACTCATTTCTAAAAATGTCATGCAGAAACAATGAAGATGACATCAAATGCATGCAGCGCTGCCAATGAATAATAAAATTAACAACAAGAACAATGACGACGACATCAAATGCATGCTGCTGATGCAGTAACAACAATAATAACAATAACAACTAGCCACTATTAGCACTCCTGCCAAGGGTAGTATTATCACCATAGTAAAGATGTGGCATAAGATGCCATGTTGCATCCATAATGTTTCAACTACATAGTTCTATTCACGAGAATATCTTTTACCCAGTTTCCACGTTTTATGTGTGCTTATTTTACTACTCTGTTTACTTACCATTTACAGTAATATCACCCACATTCTTTGAAGTAGAACCATCTTCAGAGCTGGCATCATCTGTTACGCTCATCTGCCTCTTGCAAACAAGGCTCTTCCGTTTGGTTGGAGAATGTTTCAGTGCTGAAAAATACAGACGCACACACATTATTTAAAATAGGTCATTTTATACGTTTTTATATGAATGAAGTTTGCCGTTACGCAGCCATCAATCACATTTCATTTCACAATTGCATGCTGCAATTGGTAACTGAAAAGCTGTTTTACTGTAATAAAAATAAATTACTGAATATAATTAAATTACTGTATAATTAAATAATGCACTGTACATCTTTATGTAATTATCAGTCTGTGTAACTATAAATTTTGCAAAATCGGTCTTTCAAAAGTCATGTTCCAGGACACAAATTATCTGGGTTTGCATCACAGTTTGGAAGTTAATTTATGGCCCGTGTCAACCAACAAAACCGTGCATCACTATAACTGCAACTGGAAAAAAACTGCCGAAATATGGCTCATGAAACTCATGCAAACCTTTTTGCACTAAGCCACACATTCACACTAACACTTGTTATCAATTTCAATTTTGATCAGAATTGCCTCTATTATTTAAAAATTAGTTTATGCCTTGTGTACTAACACACGTCAGACCCTATACTAACACTGTTATCATATCTGCTACATCAGTTCTACAGATGGGAATAATGAACACAAAATGTAAAACAACAATGAAAAATTTAAGCAAGTGAATTTCTTGATCTAAAGCACATGGTGAGGTTCGTGCTGAGCACGGAGCGTGAGTTTCGTGCTCAGCAGGAATCTCACACCCCCGCACACGGTGAGATTCGTGCTGAGCACGGATCTTACGAGCTGGTGGCACTGTCTGGTGCACGGGTGCACGAAGCGGTCATTGGAGCGGGTGCATGGCTGAACCAATCAAAATGCGCTGCCACTGAGTTTCGTGCTCAGCAGGAGTCTCACACCCCCGCACACGCTGAGTTTTCAGCCTCATGAGACCAAAATTATCAAAGACGAAAGATATTTTCCTCAACGCCTCGTCTCACGAGACCGAAAACCCAGTGAAATCGACCCCACACACGGTGAGGTACCTGCTGAACACGAAACTCACGCTCCGTGCTCAGCACGAATCTCACCGTGTGCGGGGGCCTTAAGCTAACAGAAAATGTTAGTTTTCGAAATGTCCCGGTGGGGGAAGGCTTCTCTTCTTGGCTCATCGCCTATATTCGAAATGAGACATCTATGTGTTACAACAGAAGCAATAAAAACATTGAAATAACACCAATATTGAAACAAGCCAGTGAAATTATACTCTGCAGGAATGTAAATGTCTGCAGATTATCTGATATTCCTTCGTGAAGAAATGAATACTTGCTATAGGCAACTGTTTTTTTGTTTGTGGTATTCTGTGGTGGCGGAACTATATCATAACAGCAATACAGAGGGGGGGGGGTTGACATTAGGAAAACAATGAGTTATCACAAAGATGTTTCTCAACCTATTTACAATATTTGCATAGTCACAGTTTAAAGTTCAATGAGACTTCCTCGAAGGTACCCAACACTTGAATACAATATATAATATCAAGAGTAGATAATATAACCATATAACTACTAAGTTATTATCTACTCTTGATAATATGTAAATAAAGTATCAACTTAATGCTAAATCTCATACATATCAAGAGTTTTATCATCGTTATCATGTATATACTGACTTACTTATTCAGATATACCTAAATTCGCTATGCATAGGCAAATGCTATATAAATAGTCAAGTAGAGCAAATTGCCACCGAAATAAATCATGCGATACACATATAGGCATGCAAAAACCATACAGGAAACAACTGATCTCCAGAGTCCATGACCACTAAAGAGATGTTTTGGGTTTTTAAACATTTTACACATTTTTATACCTATATACAAACCATATGAGGCTTTACATCGATAAACTACTTCGCTCTCAGATTTCACTATAAAGAAACTGACCCAACATTCAATATGAGATATAGATGTGAATAACATATTAATACATAGTGAACTAGAGCACTCGGAGAGTGCAGACCTCCGCTAAGGCAGCTGAATTCTCTCACTGTGAAAATTTTTATTAATTAATTAATTAATTAAATAATTAATTGGATCCGGATCACCACCAAAATGTAATAAATTCTAAGTTAGCCCATTTCTGACCTATCCTGAAATTTTATTAATTAATTAATTAATTAATTAATTGGATCCGGATCACCACCAAAATCTAATCAGTTCTAAGTTAGCCCATTTCTGACCTATCCAGAAAATTTTATGACAATCCGTCCATAACTTTTTAGGTTAGGCTGCTGTACACAAAGAACGGTGTTACAAACCAAATGAAAGTGTCAATGACACTGTAGCTCACCACAAAAAAGGACACAAATGAGTGAGTAAGAAGAAGTCCAGTTTATAATTGAGCAACCATCGACGTACATTATAGAAACGATGCCATCTGATATCGCAATAATAATTTATAAACCAAAATGAATCACAATTTGTGACCGTAGATGGCGCTATAACCGCTTTGTAGTGATGGCGCTTGAAATAAATAGGATTTATGCGTTCCAACATGTTTTGTAAATTCTTACTCTAATATAGACGTTTTATCGGCAGAGTGGAGAGGAAATGCAAATTTTGCATTAAAGATATTGTCAATGAAATCTTGTAAAACGAACCAGACGAGTGTGACACCACAGACTGTTTGTGTTTATATAATATGCTATATAATTGCCAACCCTACCGAATTTGCATAATTTTTTTAAATATCAAAACCCTAGCCCTTATTCATTCACATACCAAAAATGAGCAAAATCCGTTGAACCTGAACTGACTAATGGCAATTCCCATTTTTGCCAAAAATTGCCGTGGCTCGAAAGTACGTCGACTGGCGTGCTTCAAAATAGGACGTTCCATATGGAGCATAGCAGTAACAACTACACCCAATTTCAAACATGTGGGTCAAACCTGTTCCTGATGTATCGTTGACCGAAACCAAATGTTGACGGACGGACGGACGGACGGACGTACGACGGACGACAACCCATGGCAATAGCTCAACTTGACGATGTCAAGGTGAGCTAAAATCGCACGCCGATGAAAACATAACCTCCTGCCAACCCCTTGACGGAGGTAAAAATACTCACACAGTACAATTACACGTACAGAAACTTTACATACACGGACACATGCACGCACGCAGGCACACAGGTAGGTAGGCACACAAACACACACATGTTTTACAGTTTACAGACAGATAGGAAACTTAAAACAGAACACGGGAAGGAAGGTTGTGTGATGACACAAATTTGCAAATAAACGGTCATGTGTAGTCACGTTTCACATAGGAATGCAATGGAATATCGATAAGACATTGACCAGAGATGGGAAAAATCCTGGAAAGTTTCATCACGAATTTGAATATCACCTTTCCCAATTGGAACTTACACATAAAATAGATTCTGAAAGTCACCGGTGTGACAATTAAGGCAGATATGGAGCATCCGTATTATTTAATATGTAGATTATTCATCATGGTATTATTAAATTGAGTTATGTGCGACATTGAGCAGTCCCAGAAATTTCTTAAATGACGTAGTATCATAATCGTGGCTGTTGAACAAAAGTCAGCCGAATGACACCAAGACTGTACTTTGCAGGAGTGATAATGTTAATAATTTTAATAAGATATCACTTGAAATTACTGGCAGTAATGCCATAATTAACATTTCTAGCAGTCATGGTAGTTGTTTCAAGCAGTGTATTTGCATTAATTGTATCTAAAAGAGACTAAAATAAATGCAGAATAAAAAAAACTGTTCTTACGGAGAACGGGAGAACGTTGCCAAGTTTAACAGCTTCATGCAGGATAGATAGATGTGAATTTATTCCTTTTCCTGTGGGCCACGATGAAAAAAACATGCACGTGCATGCCAACTGAGCTGAAGCTTGCAAGCAAAGCAAACATAGGAGATTTTCTTCTTGGGTACTCATCTGAACTATGGTAAAAAATCACATTTTTATTGCTGAAGTAAGTTTTACCTAGATGGACAAGCTTTCTGAACATACGGTGTGGTCCTTTATACTCTGGTTGGTCGACTGTAAGTGACACATTATACAAGCAGCATGAACAAATGAACAACACACAGAGAAGCAATTAACACGTAGTTATACAAACATCTACTATGTATTAGTAGGCTGAACCTGGCTGGATAAGGTCAGATTGTTTAGGCACAACACTTTTCAGCAAGATAGAGATGTGCTATATTTATGCATTCCCATGCTTATGTATTGTATCGAGTCAACCCTGGTTCACTCCGAAAACAACGAAGAATCTAATATTGCTTGCGCACAGTGATTAAAGCTTTGGTCTAGGAATGTCTCCAATATTTCCTCAAATTGGACCATCTATCACGTTAGATGGACAAAACTAAAACATTACCTCGAATTATTGCCAAGGCATATTCGTACATTTTTGCACACAGATCTTCCAACACTTGCACAACCAATAACTTAAACACAGCATGAAATAATTGCTGAAAGGGGGACAGCATACGATAATGTTACGAATCCAATTCAGCATGCAACAGGTATGGTCAGTCGATGCAAGTTGATACCTGCAGACAACTTACGTGACTGGATCTTTTTGAAAACTCTTTCAAGCATAAATGTCAGAAATCTCTGTGCGTAGAATCCGGGCCGGTGTACAGACACAGCATCCTGCCCACAAACACACGAGTGGATTTTTCAGATTAAAATAGCAAAGCAATCGTCCTTTTTTGAATTAAACAAGTAGCTGACATTCTGGCAAGATGTGCATCTTAAGAGAGCCCCGTTATAAGTTATATTTATTGATGCAAGTCCAAGGATTCATTACCATCAAAAACGAATGGACAAGTTATTCTACTTTGAAGTGTTAAAGATATAGCACATTTAAATAAGTTTAACGTTTGTTTGGGCAACTGAGCTTTCTTATTCCTGATGTCATCGACTGGGGGAAATTAACGTTTTATCAACGAAATCCTGTGGATTTGCTGCCCTAAAGAAATAGGGAATCTGCTGTATCAATTTCAACACTAAGGAACAATAATGAATATACAATAACTACAAAACCTTCATATTATCTGCTATCTATCACCAGACAATACAAGATAAAAATACTGAAAATAATACAGTCTGATCTTGTGTATTGTATTGCAATATTTTGTTATATCATTGATAGTCATATTGTATATATTCATACAAAATTTTGTATTATGACAAAAAACTACTGTCACTTTAGTACGGGCACTATATAATTACACCACTCACAACTACGAATGACAAATACATGACAATTTAATACTTTAATTTCATAAACTAAAATCCAAGGACGTTATTCCAATCAATATACAACCTACTATCATGGTTTTCCGGGAACCAATTATCACGCTAATATGAGATCCAGTTGTATTATGTTCAATCCTTTTACATTTGTTGTTACTACATAGCAGAATGTTTAGAAATTCTCACTTCTGACTCCTGCTGATCTCGTATAAGAGCATCAGACAGTGAAATAGGTCGTTTTAGAAGTGGCAATAATTTCGGCCCCTACAACCGTGTGATGGAGGTATCAGCAGATTACACACACGCACACATACACACAACTCACTCCACACACAACACACAAAAGCACAGATAGCCAGGCACACATTATATTCCGTTGTCAATACCATGTGCAGAATGAGCGACTGCATAGATCTATAACAACGTCTTGCTATAAGCAAGAACCGACAGCTCAACTACGCGTCTGATATTGGAACTATAAGCAGATAGACATGCGTGTTGGGAAAGCACCAACGAAGTAATTTGTGTGAGTAGAACTGCAGGTTTTCAGTAGTGATAAGTTTGTTATGACAAGTAACAGACAGACATATAAAATACCTACACCATCGTGAACCATCGCCTTGAATGTGTGCTCCAGCTTTTTCCTAAACCTGTATTGCTGTAGAATATCTATAAGCCCAACAAATAGAAGTAGCCTCTCTCCTTTGGAATTTCTTGCTGGGATGCCTCCCTTCCTAGAGTTGTGAAAAACACATGTAAACAAACAGAAACATTCATAACTTCCCAACAGAAACAGTAACATACGTAGACGTCTCTGTATCTACACGAAGCCCTGCAACAATATTTTCTAAGACTAATTTGGAATTTTCAGTTAATTCAGAAATACCTACCCGAATTGTGAATTGGTGGAATTAACTTCACAGAGCTGACTGGGATATACTAGATTTTTATCACTGTTACTGTAATTTTTTTTACTATTTTGTGGGTTTCCACTATCTTACTTACTTTAAAAAGACCTCTAGGTGACTTTACCCACTTGTTTTAACTTCCACCCAATACCATAAATATGCTTTTGGTAACAATGAAGAGCTTAAAATAGTATATAAAACATATAAACTTGCTTACAAGTTTTGAAAGTGGTAGGTTTGAGCACCTGCTAGAGAGTACGTGTTAATTATTAATTAATAAAACTGTACGCAATGTTACCTGCTGATGATTTTACCTGCTAATACGAAAGGTCCTGAGGACAAACAGATTTTGCAAGAACTATTTTAGAGGAAAAGTGACACTTTAGTTCATTTTCATTTTTTACATCTATCTCGAACACTACCTCTATACCTACCACTACAACAACCATATTCATCACCCCTACATCTCTCCCTAACAAATTCTAGAGAAGTCTAGACATTATACTCACGGAACGTCATCATGATCGTCCAGGTCGACTGGCTCGGCATCCGCTTGTATGGACTCCATGGCTGTGGAATAAGCTGATATTCTCTCTCGACGCACAGACTTTGACCTTTCACAGAACAAACGAAATTACTAGACAAATTGATTACACAAACTGCCCGTATAGGTGAACGATTCGAAAGAAATCAAGTGAAGAGAGAATTCATAACAATTGGATTAAGAATGCAGTAATAATGATAAAATGTTGCACAATTTACTAGATACAAAACTTTAAATTTCCTACTCTTCCTTTGCAAGAGCATATAAAAGAAGAAAAACATACTTGCTATTGAACCATAAGAAATACCTAGATAAATGACTAGATGATACTGCACTTTCACTGTCATCTCCATGCTCAGTAGAGTTTCCCGCCTCTTGCATAGTTTTACTTTTGGCTGCTTGTTCACTCTGCCTACACTGCTGTTGTTGAAAACACATAAGCTCTTCAACAAAAACAAGAAGTTGCAAACAATACTCAGATGACAGATATATCCAAGGGGATGGTGGTGAGCCAAGGAATAATAAACTGTTAAGTATTATTTTTGTCTTTGTCTTTATCGCATTTCTTAAATAAATATTTAATGAGTTGCACTTAAGAAAACAAAGTAAATGCAAAATCGGCATTGCTATGAACTACTAGTACTGATACTAGATTGCACTAAAAGACTTCACTGTATAACTTTGTGCCCTTAATTCACATCCAGCAAAAGTATAGCCATATAATAGCCCCATATAGTCAGTGCTCAATGCCTTGAAAAATAACAAATCGTGGTTTAAATATGCTGTGAGAAGGGTGACTGAAAACCCTTAATCTTCAGATAAATAAAAAAAAGTGTGTGTTATGCTGTTTAGAATTAGGTTACAAAATAAAGGTAATAAAAATATTTACCTTCTCCTTAGCTGCCAAATCCAAGTTATGGATACCAACCAGAAGACTGTAGTCCATTATCTTGAAGCTTTCTAAAACCTGTATTAAACAAATATTTTTTTAATATACCAGGCAAGATACAAGTTCTAGACAATGACGGTGGCCCTTTTATATAATGGTGGTCAGAAATTTAATCAAAACTAATTGGTGTACAAACTGCCAAATTCAGAAGTGATTACAGGGAACTGCATGACATCTTAAGCGGGTACATGCATATTGTTGCTGGTACTGAGCTAACAGCCGCTCATAGGGTCTATGTCCCCCAGGGTACTGCCGGAACGTACCCTGGGTACGGTCCGGTATACCGGAACGTACCCTGGTAACTATCTGATATGGTTAAGGTTAGGGTAAGGGTTAGGGTTAGGGTTAGGGTTAGGGTTAGGGTTAGGGTTAGGGTTAGGGTTAGGGTTAGGGTTAGGATTAGTGTTAGGGTTAGGGAGTAGGCGTAGGCGACTCCCTATACTCGTTAGTGGAGTAGGCGAGGTACGGTCCGGCATATTAGATAGTACCAGCAGAGCATATAAATCACGTTGATTTATATGCTCTGGTACCAGGGTACGTTCCGGTATACCGGACCGTACCCAGGGTACGTCCTGGCAGTACCCTGGGGGACAGAGACCCTCTCAGCCTAACAGCCTGCCACCCACTGGCACATTCAGGAGAGTTCACCACCACTTTGTTGATGAGTCAGCCACTATAAAATGCTGTGCCCAACTCTCCTTCAATCTGGCTGTGCTCAGGAAATTTCCCCCATGTATTCGTTTTGCAAACACGTTGAAAATGCTATGTCCAAAATGTCCGTAGTCGACTGTATTAGTCACGATTAAGCGTATGAGTACCCAAGTTTTGTCCAAAGTTCGTAAATACTCTGCAAGTTTAACTTTATGTGAGGTCTGCCTCTCTATTTGTGATAACAATGTGGTTGCCCTCTTGGTCAAACCCATTAAGAGCTTTTGGCAGAAACTTAAACAACACTGCCTTGTTACTGCCTTATTACTGCCTACTCTGAGGGAGATATGCCAGGGCTCCAGTATGGTTGCTGCACTCACCACAAGCCTGAAATTTGGAACTTATCACAAAATGAAATGTGGTAAAGGGAAAGGCCATATATATATATAGGCTATATATATAATAGGTTCAAATCCCATACCTACCCTACAATCCCTCTGTAGTGTTTTGATGAGTGCATCGCACGTGTCCTTCTCGAGAAATAAGCCTTCAGGATGCTCATCCATAAAATCCAAGTCTTTTAACGCCGGACCACGTTTTAGGCGCTCCTGTTTTGATGCCTAAACAGCCATATATACATACAGGTTTTCGCTGTTCTATCAGAATAGAGGAAATAAATGGAATCCATTCTTCTTTCCTTTTTTGACCAAAAATACCAAAGCCAGTAACATTATTTTATCAATTCCATGTGCATTAATCTATGTATACAATTTGTGATAACACTGACAAGTCTTTTTAGACAAAGGGTATCAGTGATTATTACAGATCAAACCACTCAAAATGTCTGCAGAAACTCAATACCACGAGCTTCATAGTGCACATGCATTAGCAGGGATGGAATTTTCGAGCAACGTCAATGCTGTTTTGGGATGGCTCAAGATATTTTAGGGTGACACAGCATGGCAAAGGCGCACCAATGCAAACATTGCCTTCAACGGATGGGCACTGGCATATATTAAGCCTTGTACTACAAATTATGCTGTGGCACGTGATGATTTATATGCAACATGAAATTTATAGAAGCAGTGCAGTGGCAAACAAGGTACGATAGCCATCGAGATCACACAACTTTCAAGCACAACTACAAGTAGGAAAAAATACAAAAGTACCTGCCCTATTTACTATGGTAACATTTGAACCCTGCACCCTTAGCACTAAAATCTCCAATGAACACACCTTTCGCTTATAAGTGCTGCCCTTAAGATCATAGCGTTCATGAATTCGGATGTAGGTTGGCAGCAAGTTATTCATGACAAGCAGCCGAATGTTTTTGCCTCCACATTGATAGCAGTACAGACCGAAAGTCTTTGGTAGCAGCGTGCGTGGATTTTGGTTCAGATTCTGAAGAAATAAGATTTCATGTAATTTTTTTCACACAGTTATTATTTATATGTAATTAATTATAACAAGAGCCGCAGAGCGTCTGGGCTCATCTGAGGTCTGTTGCTACGGTTATAAACGTAACATTTAAGTCGTGCGTAGTGACACCTTTGTTAGGCTTCCTATACCTTAAGTTAAGGGGAAAATATTCCCCCTCCGTTTACACATCTTGACCTTTGACCCTTGACCCCCAAATTTGTCATCCCGAGTCCTTTTCATGATCTCCTTCAACGTCCCGAATATCGTGACCGTACGTCGAGCGGTTAAGATTTGTGCCCAACTGTTGACGGACGCACGGACGACCAGATGCACGGAAAATTATGCGATTCTATAAGCTGCACCTGACTACGTCAGATGAGCTCAAAATCGGTGTTATGAAGTTTTGCACGTTAAATGCATTCAAATTTGTACGTAGGATTGATCCTTCTCCAATTAGTTGTCATGTGCAGTTAATTACCAAGGTCCTGTTTTTTTCATAAGTTAGCTTGCTGCTACAGTGCATTTCTGCTAAATGATGTAGTTATTCTTGCAGAATAACACTAGCACTGAGTGTTATCACAGTAGTAATTATAGTCACAACTCTACTGTTTCAGACAACGGTCCCATAATTTCCAAACGTGCCAGCACTTAATGAACATGACGGTAAATCCTTTCTGTTCTCGCATTGATAGCGCATCAAATTCGCTTCGTAAGGAGACATGATTTCACTTTTTCATGACAAATAATTAGTGTAATATTATAGTCCAAGTTTATTCAGTCAATAAGAGGGGCAGCACAAGCAGATTACAACAGCTGTAAATTTACAAAAAACACCTCTCATTAGCTTATTTATAATGTGTGCTAAAAAACAATTTTTTATCCATGAATAGGTGGACCTGGACAACAACAACAAATTTTAGTGTAGAAAATATTTATCTGGTGCAGTAACATTATAAGACATGAGAGCTACTGGAAATGATAGATTTGGTCTCTGGGGCCTCTCATATGTTTTTATGTGGCCCTCAAAAATAAGCGCCACTTAACTGTGCTCACAAACAGTAGAATTACCCTATATTTGAAAGCTCTTTGCAAACACACAGACTGGTCTTCAGTATAAAATTTTTAACTCAGATTACAGTTAATGGATTAATTTACAAAGATTTCAACTTTGAAGAAAAAGTCCTTTTTACTTTTCTCAACACATGGTTCCAAAGATAGCTCTAGCCCACGTGTAACGTCAGTCACAAAAAACATCAATTTATTTTGCTGCTAAGCCTTCCTTCATGGTCTAGATGTGTCTTTTACTAGACGGTATGAATAACTCATTCATAGCAAACAAAACACCAGTTCGACTATTTGTGCTGACAGGGCAGGGGCTGAAATCTGTAACGTCAGTCACATATAACGTCAGTCACAGTTTCATCTGAAGTTAAGTGGCAGAATCAGCATTTAAATAAAGCCATAGTAATAATCTTCTACACCAAGGACACAATTAAGAAGCGGCTGGAGGTACCAATTCCTGTAAACAGACGTGGATTATACAAATTCCCAGATTTTCCACAGTGAGTTTCCTACTCATGATGGTAACTGCCACCTGGACTCCAACGACATCTCTGGACTTGGAGAAAGTAGAAAGTTCTGACAATGATTTCATATTTACATAGATTAATTAGGAATTGTTTACCATTTGCGACATTCCATAATTTGGCAGTCAGCATACATGTTCATATCCTAGATTAGATGTTTCATTTTTCTATGTGTGCATCGTGATATCCGAAGGACAATTATTGGATTTATATTGCTTGTCATTCACAATTAATATTTGTTGCTCTCAAACACGCTGACATAGGTACATCTGTGTACAAACAAGTATGTTGTCATTTAGATTAGAATAATAGAATTGTTGACAATTCAATTAATATTTGTGGTACATGAAAACTCCATATTGTTTAGAACTCTTATCTTACCCTACTGAGCCAAGATGACAGCATAGATATATGAAAGGTGTTGGCTTGCGGACTGTTTATTGTAAGTGAACAAATCGTAACGTCAGTCACAGTAACGTCAGTCACACTATATTTATGTACATTACTGGAAAAATAAACAATATTTTTTTTGTTTTTATTCTGTGTATTTTAGTGTGATATGGTCTTGTATTTGGCATAAGCAACAATTTTTTGTACATCCAGTAGTTTGAAGACAATTTTGAATCAAAGTTGACTAATTTTTTTGCATGTCCATTTTTCGTAACGTCAGTCACGCTCCAAACTTCCACCTCAACACAAAAGAAGCACAGAGCTAATGATGAATTGACAATACTTCCATGTCTAGCAAGGGCCAAATATAGCTAGCCACAAAACTTGCAGCTAAATAATTAATGGCATTGGCAGCTGTACAATAATTCATTTTCATATAACCTCAAATTTGTAACGTCAGTCACGATGGAATTGCCCAAAAGTTGATATACCACAATGAAAAAAAGGTAAATGAATATACCGTAAAAAGCTATTGTATGACTGCCTTAGATTAAGTTATTTAACAAATCGTTATTAACAAGATAATGAGCAACTGCTTGCATGGTCAGGTGAGAAGGGAATAGGACCATCACCACAAACCTCAGTTCCTATCTTTCATCTGTCACAAATAACATACCATGTAATAGCCGGGAAGTAACTCTTGAAGGAATTCAGCCTCCTTGTGTTGAACTGTCTTTACAACAAACTCATCATCATTAGTAATGTAGAAGATGCTGCCACTTGCTCCCGGGTTGGACAGCGCGCGTAACGGCTCATTACATAGCGATGACTGCACAGAAAATATGGAAAAGGATGTTATATATTATCCCTAAAAAGTACCATTTATTGATGTATAGTCCAAATTTGTATAATCACCTATAACTATGAGAAATACAATGTAACGTGAAACTGTACCACCATTTTTGTGATCACATTGCATAGCAATGCACCTACTATTACGATATCATATTACAATTTGACCTAAGTTGGTTTAACTCATCTAATTTGATAATTACTTCTGTAGTGTATTTTTATTCTTATCATTGTTAATTAGTTGAAACTTTAATTGTTTGCTAACTGCTTCAATGGGATAATATCGATTGTGATGTGCATTCTCATAAGGAGTAGGGCAGCTTAACGAAGGATTCGGATTTAGATATGGGATTTTTTATAGTCAAATGTACTTATAATTACACGTTACACAACTAAAAAAACTCAAACTTACGGCATAGTCATCTGGTGTGATACCAAATAAAGCTCTAAAGTATCTAAATGCCATTGGTGCATATGTCTTGAAATGAAATTCGCTGCACTTGTGGGCTGGAGTACGGTTTCCACCATCACTGTAATAAATAAATGATCAAAACTTTTTAAATGTTGTTTTGGGAAATAAATTACAAATATTCCCTTCCCCTTCACTGACCATATAACATCGAACTCTAGTTTTGAACTAGCTCCATCTTTTAAGATTGCACCCCCACATACCAAATATAAATGTCGTAGCTAGACCTGAGTATACTGAATATGACAAAAGCATTAAAAACGAATACTGATGAAATGAATGTGGCTATTACCTGGGAAAGAAGATTGTTTCTACAACCTGAAAGTCTTGCATTAAAAGATCACGCTCGGGTTTTCGAGCTGTGCCGCTAGTAGAGTATCGAATACCCATTTCTATACTCTCTATTATCTGAGAGTTGCCCACCTAAAAGTAAATTTCACAATACAATATGGGTCCTAAAAGAATGAAACATGCTGAAAATGTTACTATATATACACTGTAGTGAATTGTCAGCCACTCAACATAGCCAGTGATCACGGATTGTGAATGCCTCAAGTGGTTTCCGCCTGACTACATTGGCCATTCTGTGAAGTACAATCTCAATTTCTGAATGATAATCAAAATGACACAATTCTCAATCAAATAACCATGGCTGCGATAAACACAACTGTGCAGGTAGATATAAAATTCAAAAATTGGAACAGTTCCCAACCTGCCATCTGAGGAACGTTGGGGTTGATCTTGGTGTCAAAGTGGGGTAATGATGATGGCTCTAGTTATCATGAACCAACATGGAAGACATGAAAACCAAAATGTTTGTAAAATTTACATTATATTAGCCTACTACAAACAAACCTTTTTGTACGACACTTGACCAGAGGAATCAACTCTTCTGTGACCAATCTTTCTCTCACGATCTCCCCGGAAGCTGGCATGACTTCTGAGAGTAGAGGATGACTTCTGTCCTGCACCTATTAGGATGATATCAATATCATATGTAACAATGCGTGAGCCAGGATGCGATAGAGTGACATCTCATGTTCTCTTTTCAAAGTCGATAATCAAGACTGGTTAATGGCCACGCTATATCCACCAACGGTTGGTAAGAAATGACATGTCATACCAACCAACAAAATTATTACTAGAAATCTACCAACCGGTCTACATGAAGATTTTTCTTTCTGCGCTACATGGCGAGTTTGAAGTAACCCTGTCATATCTTCATTTGATCTAACACATGATATGTGATATAGCATGTGAAGTGCTTTACGGTGTAGGTAAGATGAGAGGCACTATGTTAGTGTCAAAATGATCAGAAACAGTCAAACAAAATTAAAGCTCAACAATTAAGTGCCACGGAGTGACAGCGCTCATCTCACGTACTCTGTGGTGGAGCGGCGTGATTCTAGTAAACCCTGTTAGTCCCAAATGTGTTCACATACACGCCGAAACAGTGGAAGGCACAGGGATGGTATCAGGAACCTTCTCAAAGGAATGTTCGTTGGGATCGTTATGTTGGGAATGGGAAAGTTGCCACGAGATGGCGCGTACGTTTAAGTGTCTTAAGATTCAAGATGGAAGCTCCCATCGTACGTAGTAGCAACAACTATTTGCAAGACAGAAAAGGTAAGCACTCATCCATTTACCTACGCAAGCCTACAGGCTGAAATAGAGAGATGCCACCTGTAACTAATTAACGCAGTAAAAAACTACACAGTAATATCACCACCACATTGCACTGCAGCTGGCCAATGGCAGTGCGACGTTACATGTCTACACACTGCACAATACAGAATTGCGCATAAAAAGAATAAATTATAAACGACATTAAGAGCATAAAATCTAACCAAATTTAGCTTTGAAAATTTCACCATGAAATGTAGCTCATACATCCAGGCATGTATAATCTCTACTAGCAAACCCGGCAGTCAAATGTCTTTCTAACAGAACAGTAAACAAATCCAATGTTTATACCCTCCCTATCTGAAGGGATCCAACAAGCCGTTACCCACACACACATTAACAATTCGCAAAGCTGATCAGCAGCAAAGCTACATTATCTCTGGTCCTTTCGAATAAAGCCATAAAATGCTAGCAGTCACCGCTGAAAAATAAAAGTTTTTCAAATCGTTCAGACGACTGTTCTCAGAAATATGTATAAAATCTGCCCTGTGCCCCAATTGACCTTGACTAGTGACCTCCAATTTCGGCACAGTGATGGCTTTCTGCTACCAATGATGCTCATACAACCGACTATCACGGAGCCTAATTGCACCGTTAAATAATTGTGGCCGCAATCGCAATTTTCCTGCCCTATACTTAAGGTAACGAGGAGCGGGAATGTTCCCACCCTATCTTACTATACACCATCTTGACCATTTGAACCTTAATGCCACCCCCAGCTTCGACATCATCCACAACGTCGTCATTCGGATTGCCCCCCCCCCCGCCCCGTCCCGAATATCGGTGAGCCGACGTCAGCGCGTTAAGATTCTGTGCCAACTGTTGACGGACGGAGGACGGACGGACGATCATGCGATTCTACAAAGCTGCATCTGACTACGTCAGATGAGCTAAAAAGTTTTTCAATCGCTCCGTCAGACCATGTCCTCAGAAAATGTCTAAAATCTGCCCTGTGCGCCCATTGACCTTTGACCTCGTGGACCTCCAATTTCGGCCACAGTGATGGCTTTTCCTACCATGATGCTATACACACGACTATCTACGAGCCTAGGTCAAGCCGTTTAGATTTGTGCCGCAATCTTGCATTTCCTCCCTATACCTTAAGTTAAGGAGGGAATGTTCCCCCTTCTTTTACACCTGTTGACCGTTGACCTTTGACCCCCAGCTTCGACATCCCAACTCGTTTTTGACAATCCCCCCGACATCCAGAATATCGTGACCGTACGTCAAGCGGGTCAGATTTGTGCCCAACTGTTGACGCACGGCCGGACGGACCGCACGGACGCACGCACGCTCATGCGATTCTACAAGCTGCATCTGACTACGTCAGATGAGCTAAAAATTAATGTTTAGAGTTTACATAATTATATTCCACATGATAGAGGATTAAAAATTAAAAGAGCAGATTGTAAAAAATCCTGGGCCCAATTCATTGGTCTAAACTATTACAATTAAACAAAGAGCACTTAAGTGTTCTCTGAAAAAAACATTAATTAAGAAAGAACAACTTTTCTGAAATGAGCAACATGAATAGGTAGATGCTTGGCATAGTTATTTTAAAAGGCAAGAGCTGAACCATGGCCTTCATAATTCTCTAGGCAAAATCATTCAGAACCAACAAACTGTTCTCTAGCATGGTCCCTAAATTGTTTTAGCACATCATAGCTAGGGGTGCAACGGAACTTGGATCCGGCCGGATCCCCAATTTTTCAAAGTCCGGTTCCGTCGGATACCTTCAGGAACAGTCGGCCGAACCGGAACTTTTTCCTAATTCATTTCTGCTACAAGCGTCATCAGATCAAAAGATCAGTCACTGAATGTAGTTGAGCGTCAATAGAGTCAACTTGCTGACAATATAGTGTCAACAACTTCACACTATTCTGCCAGAAAACGCTTTGCCACTTGAACATCGGCTAACTAACTGAACTGAAACTGATGTTAGGTGATTCACGAGATTTTCTTTTAAAATAAAATACTCTTTTAGAGCCACAAGAATGGCATCTGTTTGTTAGTTGAAAATAATCGACTAAAACCAGGGATATTGCAACATGCAGGTTTTGCCACACAATTCGCTCGCGAATAAGATGCCAGAATTATGCACTGTTAAGTGCAAGCAGATGATTCCTAACAACCATCCTGTAATTAGAACTTTGTAGCATTGAGAACAATAAGAACAATGTAGAATGTGAACATGTAGACAATAAGAACATGTATATAATGAGAACATGAGACATGAGAACATGAGAAGATGAGAAGATGAGAACATGTGACATAATGAGAACATGAGACATAATGAGAACATGTTTGAGCATTGTCCTACTCGCCTGAGTGATGTGCCTGAATCATAGCTCTCATCATTTCTCATCAGTATAACACTTTGCAGGGGTATAAATTAACTTTTGAACAAGGGAGTCCAACGGACCAAAAAAAGAGGGAGTCCGCAGCAAAATGAGGGAGTCCGCACTCTGAGGTTCAAAATTAAAGATATTAACAATTCCGCATGTGCTTATTTTTAAGATTCATGCAGCTGCATGTCTGCCAAATTTTCTTTGGACATTAGCTGAAAAAATACAGTAATTCCGCGAGGCCGTGCTCCAAAACGAACTAGCTAGTATGGCAGAATTTTCAGGGAGTCACACGGACTGCATATGTCAAATCAGAGAGTCCGCCAGTAAATCAGGGAGTATTTGACTCCGGACTCCCGTTAATTTCGCACCCTGCTTTGTCTAAAAAATATTTTTAAGTGTGATGCTAACTATAATAATTTAATATATAAAAAATGAATTAATATATCATTTAATACATAATTACAATTTCACAATATCAGACAAGTATATATAATAGGTGTACCAAAATAATATTTTTGGAGTTTTAACCCTTGCTCTACGACTATATTAGTCTATCTATATCTGTGGATAGAGAAACTTACTACATAATGAGAACAGCAAATATTCTTTAGAGAATGGTTCGAGAGACTAAACATTCTCCATTTTCACAGTAACATACCTGCTATTTTTGCACAATCCTTGGTCTCACTGCTACTGGAGCTTTTGGCCTCTCCAGACATTCTCGCTGACCTTTATCTCTTACTGTTTGATGTGTGTCACATGAAACACAAAATCAAATAACAGATTCCTATATGCACCCGGGGTCAGCCCTATAGACCAAAGGTCCGATAGACCGAATATTGAAAAGGGACCTATAGACCGAAGGTCCGATAGACCGAAGATTTCATAAATCATAGTGAAATACTTTACTTAATTTGTGACAAACACGCACACGCGCACACGCACACACAGGTATAGTGGGACACTCACCCACTAATCCTCCTCTCCACCCACAAGACATAAATCCCTTCTACCCTTCTCCTTCTCCACCAGCTTCTTCCCTCCTCCTCCCCCAGCTTCTCCCTTCTCCCCCTCCTCCTCCACCCCGCTCCCTTCTCCCCTCCTTCCCCTCCTCCTTCTCCACCAGCTTCTCCCTTCTCCCCTCTTCCTCCACCCAGACTCCCTTCCCCCTCCTACTCCACTTCATCCTCTACTAACCGAGATTCTCCCTTACTCCCCCCCTCCCACCAGCTACCACATTACTACCCCTTCACTCACATTCTCACCCAACAACCACCACCAGCTATCTCCACCCTCCTCACCCTTCTCAAAACAACCCACAAGCCTTCTCCCCTCCGACCTATCTCCACAACAGCTTCTCCCCCTCCTCCTCCTTCCACCACCTTTCTCCCTTCCTCCCCTTCCTCCTTCTCCACCAGCTGCTCCCCCTCCTTCCTCTCACCAGCTCTCTCCTTCTCCGCTTCCTCCTCCCTCTAGCTCGCCTTCTCCCCCTCCTTCTTCCCCACCCTCTAAAAACTACTCCACACCCCACCCCCTCCTTACTCACAACACAACAGAACTTCTCCGCTCCCCCTACGCTCCTTCACCAGCTCAATCTACATCCCCTCCTGCCTCCCTTACCTCCTCCTCCACCCCCCCACCACCAGCATTCTCACCAAATAAAACCTCCACCACATTCTCTCTTCGCCCCTTCCTCCTCCACCAGCTCTCCTTCCGCCCTTCCTCCCTTCTCACAAGCTCTCCCCCTCACATACCCCTTCTCACCAGCCTTCTCCCTTTCCCTCCTCCTCCACTAGCTCCCTCTCCCCCCTCCTTCCCTCCTCCTTCCCCAGCTTCTCCCTTGCTCAACCCCTCTTCCTCCACCCAGCTCCTTCTCCCCCTCCTGCTCCCTCCTGCTCCTTACTCACAGCCTTCTTGTCTCCCTTCTCCCCCTCCTCCTTCTTACTGGCCACTGCCCACTGCGTATTCCGCGTGCAGTGCCAGAGCCACTGCGTATTGATCGAAAATAAGCAGTTATAAACCTTGAAACAACATAAACTTATCGCTTACATCACGGACCTTCTGTCTATCGGACCTTTGGTCATATACGGACTTTCGGCTCTATGAAGACCTCTCGTCTAATAGGCTGTAACCCGAACACATAGTGATTTCGCTGAAGTCGCGAATGGCAAGATTATCTAGATGAGGACAGATTACTGACATTCTCAAGAGTATATCAGATCACCCAGCTGTGTGCTTGCGGTGGAGTGAGTCTCCACTCTCTGCTGGCTGCTGCACACACGGCCCACGATACATGTACATTTGAAAAGTTATTACAGTATCACAATCCCCTGCCATGTCTCCCCACTAATTGTATTAGCACAAACCAGTGCTGCTAATTGCGAATTTTACCCGGAGCACACATCCCTTACAGCCAGGTTGTGCTATTTATGATAATATCCACTGATAAATATCAAAGAAGCGTAAAACAGGAAGGAGATGCCGATACAACGGGAACTGCGAAACAATGTCTAGCCGACTACTAGTACCAATTACATAAACTTCCCGCATTTAATTTGGACGATTCTTTGGCAGGTATTATTGATCACTGTCCTACGTTGTTAATATAAAACAAACAGCATGTCCCTACGATGCCTCTACGTTGAGATAATGAGCGGTGAAAATCTGGTATTTTCGCCGAAAACCGACTCGATATCAGTTTTACTGCGACTGTCTCTCGTTTTGTGGACTGTATGTTGCTTCACGTCGCCGCTGTGCAGCGCTGACTCGATACGTTATTACTATAGTGTTACTACATCCAGCGTAAGGGGCGATAAATAACAAGACGTTTTTGTGGAGTAATGGCTGCGTCAATGACTGGAAATGTGAGAAAATTCGGCAAAAATACCAGATTTTCACCGCTCATTATCTCAGCGTAGAGGCATCATAGGGACAAGTGGTTTGTTTTATATTAGCAAGGTAGGACAGCTGATCAATAATACCACAAAGAATCGTCAAAATAAAACGGGCAAAGTTTATTAATTCGACTAATACTGCAGCATGGTTTCAGCATTTCACCGTTGTACGCTCTCCTTCTTTATATGCTCTTGATAATATGTGTGGATTACTTGCAGAGGCAAAATGAAAGCTTTTACACATGTCATGGGTAATCATATCTGTAGTTGGAGAAGCAAGTTTGCATATCTCCAGTAGAAAAATAAAAAATTATTAATTAATCACATCTTCAGTACAATGAGACTGGATGCAACTGAGCAATTTTTGCACTTATTTTTAAACATTGTGGACCACCATTTTTTAAGTTGCAATCAGCCAATGCAGGTACGACTCAGGGTTTTCATTATCTTTTATAGTAACAGGCCAAA
Organism: Priapulus caudatus; assembly: GCF_000485595.1. Lineage (NCBI taxonomy): Eukaryota > Metazoa > Priapulida > Priapulimorpha > Priapulimorphida > Priapulidae > Priapulus > Priapulus caudatus. The sequence goes on from NW_014577413.1 coordinate 166,684, forward strand.
ATGCTTTTGCAAAAGGCCGTGGGGGAGTGCGGGCAGGGGGTTTGGGGGTACCCCCCAAAATTTTTAAAAAAAACTTAGATGCTCTGAGCTGCAATCTGGTGTATTCTGAGCTGCAGTAAACAGACACATTTGGATTACAGTATGGTCCTTTTTTCCAATTTGGTTTCTCCTGGTACATTCAGAGTTGACCAAAAGTTTCCAAATTATGACGATTTAGTAATTATAAGAGTTAGACAATTAAGTACGTAAATAGCGTTACTCAAAAACAAAACAATGCTTCTTGTGCACATAACATGCACACAAATATACTCAACTGATTTATTAGTAGTAGCTCATAAAACACTCACTTTGGAGAATAATTAGAGCAAACTAAATGCAAATAAATTATTATTATTATTTTTTTTTTAATATACTTGAGCCAATTGTAACCGGCCGAAACAGCAGAGTAGACGGTCAATTCGGCCGGTGGCCGGTTCCTAATGAGAACACTGACGACTATGCACTGGTTGTAATTGTATGTGGCAGGGTTATGTTAGTGTCTGTTCATGTCCATTACCAGTGTCAATTATCTGAGTAATTACCTCAAATAAACATCTAATGTCGCACCCCGAGCTTGATTACGTCACGAATTTCTAGCACCATCAAGGAGTATATTTATGTGTT
>NW_014577413.1:169569-200744 GCF_000485595.1 Priapulus caudatus
AGCTCACTGTGAGATGGATGTCCGGACGCGTAGCCTAGCAGCTCCTCGTCCGAAACCGGTCGCGTAGCCACGGCCAAAATATAAACATAATACTAAACGACCTAAAACTACCTCGGGTACATATCTGTAGTACCTGATACGACAACGACCCCATCTGCTTTACTACTAGTACTAATATTTAATATTTAGATTTTAGTAGGCAGAAACCTGATTTAAGGCCAAGACACACTGCAGTCTGCAGCGACCGACCGTAACGACAAACAACAAAAGTCGCGGCGACTGGCGCAAACACACTGCAGCGACAGCGACCGACGTTAGGTCAAAGTTCACCCAGCACTGTCCACCACAGGCACTTAAAGCGTTTCAATAAAATATAATGCTAAATAAATACGAAATGTATTTACTACCAAATTCTTAATGTTTCTATAATCTCTTTCACCTATTATTGCCGACAGTTTCCTGTAAATTCCGTCCAAATCCTATTTGCAACATACGCTTGCGGCCGCCATTCCTCACGCGGCTGCACTGTGCACACTTACACTTATCTATAAGGCCGCAAGCGTATGTTGCAAATAGGATTTGGACGGTATTTACAGGCAACTGTTGGCAATAATAGGTAAAAGATGGTATAGAAACATTAAGAATTTGGTAGTAAATACATTTCGGATTTATTTAGCATTATATTTTATTGAAACGCTTCAAGTGCCTGTGCTCGCCACAGTGGTTAAACATCATCACATGAACAAACGGCAAAAACTCATGCTGCTGCTTTTAAATAACAGGCTGCAAAAACTCTCTAGGCATAAGGATAATCCGATAAGATAATAAAGTAAAATACACGCAGCAAATTATCATTTACTGTACGTACTGTGTCTAGCTTGCACCCTTTGGTTAGACTGGTGTTGACAGTGTTGACCCACCACACTGCAAGACTACCAGCACAGCATGTTGTAGAGTATACTGTAGCCCCATACAAACTAGGAATGAATAAAAACACATTTGTTTTATTTACTCCTGATACAGACCAATATAGAGCTATACATAAGTATGCTAGGCTGTTGAGATGGTGTAACCTGGGTTATGAGGGACCAGAAAATTCTGAAATCACATCAATGGCACAATATATATATATATATATGTGTTCATTGTAATAATATAGCATAAATAGGGACAGTAAAATTCCGTTTACATATATATTTGCAGGAAAAAAAGGCATTTGGTACAGCCTTTGAAAGAACCTGTAGGGTAATGTGTTCATAATAAAATTATCGTCATTATAAGTCATTTCGCTCTGAAACTTTTCTGAATGTAAACCATATCATTTGTGATTTTATTGAAATTTTCATGTTGTAATATGTTCAAATTACGTTTTCCACGTTTTTTCGTTTGAAAGCATCTTTTCCGTTTCCAATGGCCGTTTCCGTGTTTTCCGTCCGTTTTCCGCGATCGCGGAAAATCACTGTCCCTACATAAACATAGCTCTAGCTATTGAGTTAACTTGTTTATTATCTTCTTTGGTAGGTTTGATTAGACGGAACCAAGCCTTCATCCACAAGTTGTTGAAACAGAAGTGTCAAGAGCTGTTAGGAGTCAGCATGAGTAGGCTTGGTGTTTATTTATACCAACCGCATAAAGGTAATAAGACTGTGTTGTGAACTCTTTTTGTGAAGAGTGGCATGTAAATGTCCTTAAAGGGTAGTTTTTAATTTAATGTACTACAGAAAAACATGTTTGAGTGCAAAAGCCTCCATTGCTTGAAAAATGGGTTCTTTTGGTCTTTGTTAACAATAAAGATACTTAATTGGCTAAAGCCTGGCTTCCTCCTGCATTCGATAATTGAGCTTAAGCCATATTCTTAGGCATCAAGTGAGACAGCATTAAAATTAGTGAACCAGATATGTTTTGGAGTGATGAACTAAACATTTGTTCTTTTATATTCATAACTCCTAAGAAAATATAAATTGCAATAAGGTGTGTAATATATAGTCATAGACATCAATATCTAGACTCTAGAGGGATATAAACACAACTTGAATGGGTGTATTTTTCAAGAAGACAAAGTGCTTTATATTTTAAGGTCCTCTAAAACTCCTCTTGTTTTTTCACATAAAAAATGGTGGGTATAATGTATATTACTGAGAGGGTGGCATTGGTTTGGTGCCATTATTTAAAATTTAGCACTTTTGCATTAGCATTGATTGCATGCTATATTCTATATTTTTGTGTTGAATGCATACATCTGTGCAGATGCCTACCCAGAGTTAAGCTTGAAAACATTTAATTATTTACTGTTAATATAAGATTACATAGCTGATAACAAAGTGACATATATGCTTTACAAGTGAGCTCTTGTTTATCTTGCACCTTGAAATCTTATTTTTGTCTTTTCCCTTCCTGGTAGTGTTTCTTTGCAAGGTGCCAGTTCCAAAAATTTGGTCAAGTGCATGACATTAGAGCATTTGGTTGACTGCTGCACTAGCTGATCACTGCTACTGTTGTTTTACAGTTTAATATATTCTTGGTATTTATATTCATTGCATATCAATTCACAGAGAAAGGAGAAAATGGGATCCATTGCAGAACTCGGGTCAGGTTGCTGGATGGAAGTAATGGCAAGCATGATATTGTTGAAGCAGTGCGGAATGTCTGCATAGATGTACAGCATTGCAAATTTAAAGCTGACAGCATTGATGCAAGGAAATTAGAAGAATATTTAAATGGTAAGTTAGAGAAAAAATACTAAGTGAGGTAGCACAGATTTGCGCAAATTGTAATTGCGACCAAACTAGTTCATAACCAAGTTAACAGTCACTATTTTTAAATTTGGGATTTTTCAATATCGAGATAGCTCTTAGTCGTATAATGTATGATATTTTAAAAGATAACCTCACAACAAGAGACAGCATAGCAGGGCATCATTGGATAATAAAAAATAGTTTACAATATGTTAATTGTGTGCCACTTCTTCTAAATTTCATTGAATATTGCTGAAGATAGCATTGAATTGCATGAAGAAAGCTAAAAGCAGATCTCTTTTAACTGAATGACATTGTGTACTTTGTTTCTGTTGATTACTCAGTCACTAGTAGGGTGAAATTTAATGTTATGCAGGGGTAGAAATTAACTTTTGAATAAGGGAGTCCAACGCTGCCCACAAAAAGAGGGAGTCTGCAGCAAAATGAGGGAGTCTGCAGTCTGAAGTTCAAAACTAAGGCATAACAACAATAACACACGTGCTTATTTTGAAGATTCATGCGATGCACGTCTGCCAAATTTTCTTTGGATATTTGCTGAAAAAATGTGATAATTCCATGAGGCCGTGCTCTGGAACGAACGAGTTAGTATAGCAGAATTTTCAGGGAGTCACACGGAATCCTGCATTTGTCAAATCGGGGAGTCCGACAGTAAATCAGGGAGTATTTGACTCCGGACTCCCGTTAATTTTGCACCCTGGTTATGTGTACCAGTCATATCAGCAATACCTAGCATTTATTAGTATACATGGGTAGCATGATTAACTGATTAACATCAATTACCAGTAGATTGTTTGTAACCAATAATCGACTATGAAATCCCATCCAATTCCCATTGCAGTAGCATCTGAACTAGCACAATCATTTTAGTGTCATTTTAATATAGAATTAAGATCCCTCTGTGTGTCATACACACATATAGGGTAACTTAAAAAATAAATAATAGTTGCATAAATAGTGCAACTCAAGGTGCAAATACTGGGATTTGCAACAGCATAAATATACTGCCATACTGCCATAACATTGATTTTTCACTCATTACTCATTCATGTTGAACAATGGCTATTGCTATCTATCTCCATTACCTAATGCCAAGTAAGCTCATTTTGAAGGACACAGTGCATTGCACAACTTTTTGTTTGCTAAATTAAGTATGGTGCTTATGTATTGTAATAATTGTTATTTAAGTTGAACAGTAATCGCTTTGCTGTTATTAAAGTTTGTAAAAGCCAGTAGTACAACTGACAATCACATGAGTGTCCGTCTGATGGCGTTATACTTTAAAAGGAAAGCTAAAAGCATGCTTTTTTTCTTATGTTAAAAGTGAGACAATGACGTGTGGATGCGAGCATACATGTATTCGAAATTTTAATGTTCTTGTAACTTTTGAGAGGTGGATTTGTATCATCCTTGAACTTCTTCTCAAGCCATTGTTATATATAGAGTAGATATAATAGGTGATGCTCTTGTAAGCTTTTTTTTATATTTTGTTGTTTTCTTCACACAGCAACAGAAGGTTTGCCAGACCCTGGTCTACTACTTGCGATAGGTCCAGTATATTCTACTTCCAACTATCCCCCATGGCAGATTCGATTAACAGAAATTATGTAGGTATTTTTTATTACAGTAGAGGAGACTATTTCGTCCCATTGGTATGATGGGTTAATTTCTTGTGACTAATATAAATGCATTTTCTTGAGTCTAAATAACCAGAAAAGTGGTGTTGCTATTTATTTTATAGTTTTAGGCCATTGTAGTCAAAAAGTCATACCCACTTCTTTACAGAATGGCATGTAGTGGTAACATTTGGATTTACACAATATATTCCAATATGAGTATCAAATGACAACTCTTAGTGAGTGGAGTACAAGTATAATATATAAATTGGTTCTAGTTCAGAAAAAGGCTTGTAATATTTTTTTGGATCATGTTATTCCTATTATTAATAAGTAGGGTTATCAGGGGAGGATCTGCACTAAACTGTGAAGCATTGAGGGCAGTTAAATTGTTGCATTTGCTAGCTGTGCACAGAGAGACAAACATGCATGTGAATATTTTACAGCTGGAGTCTCAGAATACTGATTGTGTGTTTGGTATCTATTGGGTTTTAAAAATATATCAAGAAAACATTTACTGGTGTAAAAAGCATGCAGACAAGGTGGCAATTTTGCACGTAATTTCTCTCGTGCGATCAAAAGAGTAAACAGACTGCAAGGTGTGTCTAGCAGGTGTAATTAGCAGCTGCGTCATGAGAACACTGGTCCGGTCTGCTATCAGGGATCATGTGTCTTACATGCGTTTTACCATTCCTGTGATACATACACCAGTCGCAATCCTAAAAGCAGTAATCAAACTGGCCTGTAACAATCTTTTATTATTACATTAGTTGCACAGGTGGTAGCTATGTGTTGTGCAGTATCATAGAGGAAGTTTAGTGGCTTACTGATTAACGTTGGTGTTGGTGATGTCATTGGCAGTGACGCCAGTTACGTTACTGAGAAAAGAAGCTAGTGTGATTTATTTCTCAAAAGATAAATGCATTGCGCATTGTGTATTGTGTTTGCATGCGTGCGTATGGGTATGTTAAATGGATTTGGTTTAAGTACATTATAAAGAAATATATTTTGAAAAGGTGTGTGAAACAATTTTGTGTAGATTCAATTCTGTATGTTGTATTTACAAAACCATTATTTTTTGTTTTTGGCAGTTATCTGAAGGCAACTCACAAACTTCGGTACTCCGATTTTCTAAACAGTCTGCGTTCGTTTAGCAAGTGTGAACAGCGCTTTGGAAAATGATTGGTGCGTGTCATCATCTCTTTAAAGAACAACTGCATAATTATATGGTATGTATAGGTATAAACACTAGTCTCATCTGTCACCAGTTGTTAAATTTTTGTAAAGAATCACAAGGGTGTTGGCAGTTTCTGTTGTGAAATCATAGGTCCTAGTTTTCCATTGATAGGAGGAATGTTGTTTTTCACAAGTTATGTAATTATAACATATGTTGAGTTTTAAAGCATGCTGTTGTATTTATGAGATTTTGAGGTCAGGTGTTTATTCAAAGACTGTGTGTCAGAATTTCAATACAACTCGTTAACACATTCAATAGCATACATTTAATTGTGCTGCTGATATTCTGCTTGTTACAGTAAGGATTTCAATGTATCAAACTGTGTTACAATGTTTTAGTCAGATCTAAATTAGACAATCAGATCTATATAGCGGCTAGGTGCGAACGACTTTCATCATCATTAAAATAGTTACGTGAGCAAAGGTAATGTTAATTAGAAAAAAAATACATACAATAGGGAAAATCATGTAAACAAATGTAACCAGTATCAATTATAACCACGTAGAAAATAGAGAATGTTGAGTGCATTTTTTGTTGAAACACTGTTTAAGAGTGAAGCAGTATAAACCTATTGGAATGAATAGTCGTGCTATGTGATAGTGATGACAATGCTTATTAAAAATGTTAAGCAATTCATTGAAATCTTAAAAACATTTAGGTTTGAGTACCAAGATATATACTATCACATCGACCGGCTACACAATTATGAATATTTGTAAGACATTCCAGAATAAAAAATAAGTGATAAATAAAGTTATTGTGTTCGTGTTACTTTGCACGTGAGCAGTATGGATTTTTATATTGTTTTCTCACACAATCCGCTATCATATATATATATATATATATATATATATATATATATTCTTGGAGACTCTTCCTAGTCATGTAGTAAATTTCGTTTGCAGGATGTATAATGTTATTTTATTGGTATAATAGATAACAAAATTACTTTTCTTGTTCAGTTGAAAGTTTTTTAATCAACCAGCGAAATGTCAGGATGACGCGCATGTGTTGCAGAAGCTACCGTATATGCATCGATGACGCGAACATGAGTTTGTAATTTTGTATATTTTATTTCCCTACATTTATGAGTTTACATAATATTTATTATTTTTACGTACAAGCAGTGGTGAATCATAGGAGACCATTGTTTAACATTCTAGAAATTTCACTCGAGATTCTAAAGCTCGTTAATTTGAGTTACAAATTAATGTTATTCAGCCGTTTTGAACGAATATTCGAAGGCTATTGAAGAACCTGTTGAAGGCTGCAGGCAACCAATATCATGAGGCATAACAGCAGATACATCTATCTTTCTGGAAGCACAACTATGTAATTGTCCACCTATATGAGAAACTCTAATAGCTAGTACATGTCAATATGCTCATGGGAACATGCTTATAACCTATTAAAATACAAGACGGATTGCGTAGTTACTAACTTATATTACATGGAATTACATATTACATATTATCTAAGAATGTACGTTAACTTACTGCAATACGATCTGTTTTTACAACCAACCATATAGGCCTACCATGGTATCAGAAGTAAATAAAAATATTTTTCATTTACTATATATATATATATATATATATATATCCACTATTCCTCCATTCACTTATCACCACAACCACGACTTCACGTGATAATCGGTTTCACGCAATTAGGCCATGGAGGGAAGCAGGAAGGCATGCTCGTATGTGTGAAAGTAACACCAAACCTGCTCTGGAAATAGCGGTGGCATTGAGATCAAGACTGCATTAATTGCCATCTAGGATATTTAGCCTAATTAACTTTCGGCGTGTAAGTTGAGCCCATGCAACCTCCACACTCCCACGCCCGTACGTTTCTAGCCGATCGGGCAGTATATATATAGGCTCGTGATGGTTTGTTTCGCGTCGCTCCCAACGGAAATAGTTCCCAGTGTATATAGTGTGTCTAGTGTGGATGGCTGCTTGGCCACATTGTGGGCAAATGCATGAATAACATTTCATAGTTCACCAGGTCGTACCTGGTCGTACTATACGAGATCCAAACCCTTCTGGAGCACTTCTGAGAATGGTGGTATAGTCTTTGTCTTGCTGAACGTGGAATCGGGACAGTGGTTCTATCAAATTCCCAGAGAATCAAGAAACAAAGCAAGAAATATTGGGAACTTCTTGCACGCAGCCATCTCTGTATTCACAGCCCTATATGCATGTATATACATCGGTATATGGCTGCAAGGAATTCTAAATATTTCTTCATTTTACCCAAGGGGTGTATACGTATGTACGTGTATATATATATATATATATGCAGTTATACTAGGGTACCGGTAGTGAGAACTTCTGTTAAATTTTTAACAACTCACTATAATAAATATATGCAGTTAGTTAGCCATTTAGCTATATTCAACAATTGATATATATTTTTGATATTGATATTATTGATATAAATTAATTGCGTATTATAACCTAGTCTAGTTTCCTATTTAGTTATTAACTTACTAGTCGGAGTCTCTAACCGTTTAGTTTTGACTGTACCACACATTTAAGACTAGAAAATCAATACATATATATACATTGTATCAAGAGCTAGTAATATATATTATGTATTATTATTATAGTGTATTATTATACACTATTATAATATGTATTATTAGCTATCGTCTGATTGTATATTGTGTAATAATTATTATAAACAATAAGCAGTTGTGACATAGTAAATCTAAAACCTTTTCTGTGACTAAGTCTAAAGCAGGGGTTCTTAACCTGTGGTCCATGGACCCCTTTGGGGTCCGTACGTGGATGGGCTTCAGGGAGTCCGTTAGCCCAACAAGGCTGTGCGACTGATTGTTTATAGGCCTACAATGGTATTGTAATACAAAGTGATTAGCAAGACCGCGGCCGTTTCTTCCGCGGCCTAGGGGTCCGTGAACGGCCATTGTTTGCAAAATTGTGTGTTTATGTGCACATAAACATATTTTTCTGGGGAGGGGTCCGTAGCTTTCACCAGATTCTCAAAGGGGTCATGAGGGGTCCATGACTCAAAAAAAGAAACCACTGGCACTGGCACTGGCACTGGTCTAAAGAGTAAAGGATAAGCATTTTTACTAATTTGCATGCATACGAACACGAGAAGTAATAGATTATTTATTCCTGCTAATAGTCGAGTGCATAATTTGTTCAGACGGTCAACGACCTTATATAATTGTACACGATCTTTTGTGTGGTTAGCAGACGAGCTGATATTTCGTTTTCCGATATTCACCTGTTGGTAGGGGCCAGACAAACGAACATCTCTGCGCTATTGCGTAGTAATGTGAAATGTACATGATATCCGTTCACGAAAAGCAGATCCCTACTTGTGAAATGAAACCTAACCGGTTTAATGACTTGAATGCCTTTAGGAAAAAGTTACTATGCTACAACTGTACCCATGAACAGTTAATCGCATAGCAATAGAATAAATTCGACTAATTCTTTCTTAGTGAATGCGTAGGCAGTGACGTCAATGTGACGTCAATGGCGGACTGACTCGCTGATCAAGGTTGTTGTGGGGACACAGACGGAACAAGTGTAAATGCATCTTGCTGGTGAGTAAAAATAGAAACCTTTTCATTGATTTACTTCTATTTTAGGACTCACCACCTAGGTCAGTTGGCTGGAAATTTAAATGGTAGACCGGCTGGTTTGCTATTTTGTCATTGCTGGTGCAATTCTAACGTGTGGTGGGGTATTCGTCGCTAAACTGGAAGTTTATGCTTTCTGCGTTGTAATAAATATTTTGCGAATTTGCTGGTGGGAATCGCAAGCTAATATTTTCAACGCTCGTGTTAGCTCTAGTACTATAGCCCGCGTGTCGTGTATGCTAGTCGTGTGTGTGTGTGTGTGTGTGTGTGCGTGTGTGTGTGTGTGAGCCTGCCGTACCCGCCTTGTTCGTGCTGCCTGCCGTACCCGCCTTGCTCGTGCTGCCTGCCGTACCCGCCTTGCTCGTGCTGCCTGCCGTACCCGAGTTGCTCCCGGTGCCCACCGTACCTCTGATAACCTCGCTCGTGACGCGGCATCCGGTAGGTTTCGCCGTGAGGCGGGACGTACTGTTGCCTCTTCTTGTGCAGGGTAACGTCTACGAAGCCTACCTTACCCAGGCCAACGCCTAAGAAGCCGCCTTTGCCGTATTTCACTCCAACGTGCGTGTTAGTCTGTCCCGGTGTCTTTTCGGGTTGTAGAAGTTGTTCGAGGCCCCTGTTCTCGCGAAGCACGCGACGCAGAGGGTCGCCTCGATATCCATACCTCGGCCTATTGCCACCATGTTTCTTTCCTCTGTTCGCAGCCGCGTAGCCTATTCCGCCACCGATGATCGCCGCTCCTAGAGGTACAGCTACTCTGGCGATAGCCGGTGATCCCAGCCTGGGTATCTGCAGCGCAGTTGCCCCCTGACCTCTGTTCCCCGACACTTTCGTTGTGTCTATGTCATTCGTGCCGAGTAGGTCGACAGCGGATGCTTTATCGTCGCTGCCAGTAGGGCTGTCGCCGTCAACGCTAGCACTGCTGGTGTCGCTGTCGCTGTCGGTGTCGCTGTCGGTGTCGCTGTCAGCGTCGCCGTCATCACCGGTCGCCTGGTTGTCAGCCACTGCCTGTGTGGCAGAACTTGCGTCGTCGCTGTCTGTAGTCGGGGCTGTTGTAGCCGTAGTACTGTCGGTGGTGAACGTGGAACTGTCGGTGGTGAACGTGGAACTGTCGGTAGTGAACGTAGAACTGTCGGTAGTGAACGTGGAACTGTCGGTAGTGAACGTAGAACTGTCGGTGGTAATGATAGTTCCGATGTCCGTCGATGGATCGCTCGTTGCGGTCGTAACAACAGCATCAATAGTATTGCCGGTGCTGGCGTCGGTTACTTCGGTAGTTACGGTATTTACGGTCGTTGCAGACGTGTCGGTGAGCGCATTGTCGTTGTCGCTGTCGGTGTCATCAATGACTAAACCTTGTGCGAATGTAGATGTTACCTGAAACATTTAAAGAATGGGAATGTTTTATATTTTCATTGGACCAGTGTACTCGGTTTTAACTCGAAGTGTACCACTTTAACGAAAAGTGGTTATCCTAATATCCTCCTACTAATTTTACGTTATATAGTGACATAGAGTGCATTTATATAGTAGTTCATGTATATAGTGACAATTTCGTAAATCCGCGTGTCTATAAGAATATACAAACTACTCACCAGTAGGCCTATCCCAGCCAGCAGTAAGACCGCGTGTCTAGCTTTCACCTGCATCTTGACACTAGTACAGTGCCAGTAACGAATGTTTTGCTGTTCGCCAGGCGACTGACTCGAATTTTGTGCGATTCACGGACAAAGCGCTTGGCGGAAAACGGTCAGCGTGACTTTTACTGTTCGAGAAAGGTTTCTCCTTTGCTGAGTGCATCAGCTATTTACGCTATGTGGGCGACGTCCGGTGAAATGCTTGTGTCGCTCTGCCCGGTTGAGACGAAAATGCGCCGTGACAGGTTTTACGTTCCCTCGTCAGTACAGGCCGTGGAGTAATGACTTCCTCAAACGTTCTTTGTGCCCGTGAAACGCGGTTCCTACCCGGATGATCTGCTGCGACCCGCAAACAGCCGAAGGGTGTGACGATCGGCGACATATCAGCCTGTCGCCGACTAATCGCCTGTCGCCGCACAGAAACAGTGTCTCCATAACGATCACGGTAAGCACTTAAAACATTTAACGCGTAAACAATTTGCTCGTACTCTATCTCCGCCCAGCAGGTCACTGCACTTCCTTCGTACTTCGTGTTGTACCTGCTAGCACCGTGTTACTAATTACGTATAACTTCACCCGTCTGACAGCTTCCTGAACCTTGGTCGCCTCTCTACCAGTTTCTAAACCATTAGGGTCAAGTGAAACTTCTTCCGTCAATTGACTTGCGTTCTTTATTGTGAGGAACTGATGATTCGGAGATGCAAGTACGTTGCAGGTCATGTTGGTGGCGTTGTTGTGGCGCAGCTAAGGACGGACAGGTTCCGCAAAGGTGACGTATGCATTCGAGACTGCTTAGGCCTGTTTTGCGCAGCTTGATAATTTCGACAGCGCGTTGTGCCAATGCACTTTCACACCGTGTAAAATCATCGTTACGTAGGCCTCGATTACGTAGGCCTCGTATCGCTGTGAAGTAAACTATATATGGCATCAGTGCAACTTAGAAATTAGTAAGCCGGCGTGGGCTAGTGATCGGGAGGAAATGTTGAAACAAGCGACTCATGTTTATCAACTAGTTTTAAATTTTACGAGTTATTTAAATTCGTTGATAGTTAATACCAATGTTATCTAACGCGAAAATTAATGTGTTTTATGCGTTGTTGATGCATTTTAGACTGAACGAAGTTACCAGCAAATCTCTATCTGTGCCTTTAAAATCTGGTAGCGTTCGGTGTAGATTGTGTAGTAATGCATTTGACAAATTTGCACAACGTCATATTTTCACACCGTGTAAAATCACAAGTACCTCTACCACGTGCAGACATTGTCCTTCAAACACAATCGTAAAGTCGAAGGAACAGGATATGCTTGGATATAATATGCACATACGTTCTGGACATTGATTTGATTTTAACCTCCACACAATTCTATGCACCACACGACAATTTCACGGGTTAATTAAAATTGTGGCAACTCTTTTGACCGTTTAACCGAATTAAGTGAGAGTGAATAAGAACTTAATATCGGAATATATAATTATGTATGGCGGGTATCATTCTAGCGGTAACTATTAGATAGGTACTTCTATAGATATGTCTCAGCGGAGCATTAACAAAATTTAATATCATCATCGGTGTACTTCGCTGATATTATGTGTAACAGCAGAACGCTCAGCTGCGCGCGAATCGCCCAATTTAAACTGCCGCCTTCACTAGCAACTGTAATAATCTGGAAGTTGTCTCCGTCAGTACTTAACGTGATTGTGTACGCGTTAATACGTAGCCGAGTGTGTGCAATGATTTATGTCAGAAATGAGGAACTAGTCCATTATCATAGCGTTTCACTGAAATACAATCAAAATACATATCAAAAGTCGTCGTGAATGCTTGAACTACACGTGATAGCGTTCCCCGATCATTGTTTGTTAGCTAGGTCGCCTAACCGCAGTAGCGAATCCATGATATTAGAGAGGGGTGTGTGTTGCGAGCACCCAAAAGACGAAGCGTGGAGGTGTATATAGGGTTTCTCCCCATTAACATTGTAAAAATGTAAAATTAGAATGCACGAGGCAACATTTAAGGCCAATCTGCGAACATTTCCAGCATTATACTGTGATCACAGTAATTCATTTTATAAGAAACCACCTGCTGCTCCACCGCGGTGTGGGGTAGGGATCATTACAACAAAACTCAATACAACTAGCGGTAGACCGGCGGCGTTTTATTATGTATATGTATGTATATTTATGTATATGCATATAATACTGTATTATGAAATAAACAGACACCCAGGTACGAACAGTGTGTACATTGACGTAATTGTCTGCACACCTGTGAGTCAAAATTCTGAAACAAAGGAGCGTTTGAATTATGGCTAAAGTCACGGTAAGCAAAAGACATGCATGGTATGTGTGCGTTTCCGTACGCATAGCACAGGATTTATTTCTGTACCGGTTATTAGAAATATTCATAATCCTGCTGTAGTATACACTTACATTAACTGTCACTGTAACAGTCAGCTTCTCTGCAGCCAGAATTAAACGCGTCTTAATTTGGACACGAAACATTTACAATGTGAGGTAACCGGGGATTATAAATACAATAAATAATTGCTGGCCCTTCTTTATTTAGTGTGAAACTATTCTGGTACTCCCTTTAAAGATATCAGATAATGATAAATTATTCTGTGTAAAATGAAATTATTAAATGGAGTGTACTGTCTGGAAATGAGGAAGTATCGCGACATGTTAGTATCTTGACTAGCTACCTGCAATAGAAGTAGGCTACCCTAGTATTTTATGGGCATAAAATATCGCAATTTGAATGATAACTAGTTCAAAATATTTCGCATTCCAATTTGTTAAAATGTTTCGTATTGGCGTATTTTAATCGGAGAAATTCCGTTTATTTAAAGTTAAATTAATCTAGATTCTACTTCGTGAATGTAAATGGCTTTTAGGTAATGCAAAAATTTTAGCATGCGAATATTTCGAAATTTATTAACCTGTACGAGATATCATATAATTCCTTTATGTGCTGTCGTTCATTTATGTATATCTAAGCAATTAACTAAATATGGATCTACTAAACTAACGAATAAATACTGTGTAAATAAATTAAATTAGGTGTGAGATTAGGCGCGATTAATTAGATTGTAGATGTGTACACTGCTGTAGATAATGATCTTACTAATATCAAGAGCTAATACTACATGATGTATTATTAGCTGTTGATAATATGCCATAAAAATGAAAATCTAGAGGAATATTTATCAGAAAAAATTAGGCTGGATTTTGTGTGTAGTTCTCCTGAGATATTAAATATGAACTGATTATAATATTGAGAATAACAGGACCTTAATATGTCCATTGTTGTCTTCTTTCAATGTAGTTTACATTAATGTTCATACATGATAAATACCAATCATTTGCAAAACACGCGTTACATTAATTATAAAAAGAAGTAGTTTGATTCACATGTTAATTTTTTTTTATTTGTTGAAGGCACATATAAATATGTATTTACATAACCGCGTATTTTATTTTCCAAAACTGGCATAAAAAATAAGTCACTAACCTTTAGTTACACATTGCTTAATTATCATTGCGTTATTTTCGTGTTACATAGTCACATATTAATGAATATATTTATTTTGATCAAGATATAGTATCATATTAATGAATTCTTCAACATCAATGTATGCGCGTTTCTGCGTGCGTACTCGCATAGATGCATGTGTGCGCGCATACGTTCGCGTGTGTATATAAACATCCTTTCATAGTTTACAACATTTATCATAGACATACACGAATGATATAATAGTTACTATATATCTATTACACTATAGGTCATGGTCACTAATGGTTGCTGGCGAAATACTTCTGCCTGATGGAAACGAGGAAAAGCTGTGATATTATGTGTTCATGTGTTCAAATACAATGACATATATATATATCCTTTACGGCCAACGGAAAACGATTACAATTATAACTGGTTTTATCCGTGGCATGAGGTTCGTTTGTTGGTATGAGCTTTGCATATATTGAGGACAATAACGTTAGTTAAAACAATATATATAAATATATACTAAAAGAATTATGACATTAACTCATTATCTATTCAGTGTCTGTAATTGTTATTGTAGCCGTAAGGTTGCTGAATAGGTTGTAGCTTTCTGGAATTTCCGTAGTAGTGGACACTAATGCTTTGATCATTTACTTGTGATTTCGCCGAGAATCTGCCATGTGCCGTGTGCTTGTTGTCATGTTTACGCTGATCGCCGTAGCCGCTCTGCCTATCGTCGCCATAGCCGCTGTGCCTTTCGTCGCCATAGCCGCTCTGCCTATCGTCGCCATAGCCGCTGTGCCTATCGTCGCCATAGCCGCTGTGCCTATCGTCGCCATAGCCGCTCTGTCTATCGTCGCCATAGCCCTGTTTACCGTGCCTGCCCATGTTCCTCAAGTAACTGCCAATGCGAGTGCCTCGGCCCCTGCCGTGACCGCCCCTCTGAACTCTGCGAAAAAGATTCTTGGCCCAGTCGCCAGTTTTATGTTTTTTGTCGTTATATCCATAGCTGTCATCGTCGTATCGATTTCGCCGCTGACCATGTCCTCTGCCCTGGTCCTTATCGTCTACATAAACGACGATGTCTTGGCTATAGTCATCTCCACCGTCATGGCCGTACGAGTCAGTGTCATACCCGGTGTCGTAAGTGCCGTAGGAAGAATCGTCATATTCATATCCGTAGTCGCCGCCTCTCCGCCTAGGATGTCGATGAGCATAACCGCCGCCGTAGCGGCTGTTGCCTGTGAAGACACTTCCGCTGTTGGCCAGATTGGTTGATAGCCCAGTGGTGCGATAGGCACTTGGATAAGCATCCGAAGCTACCAAGTCCACCACTATGTTGCTTAATCCATTCACACTATCGCCGGTGTATTCGTCACCAGATGAGCGATATTTGGACGACAGCACTTGCTGTACCTAGATGTTAAAAGTGAAACGTGTGACTAATTGATGGCATGAAATACTGTATACGACATATTTTTCGCGTACAGATATTTTCGCGAATTCAGACTTGACGGAGAATTTCACGAGTGGTTAATTTCGCGGTTGGTGAATTCCCGAATCAGTGAAGAACAGCGTATTGTTATTTTCGCGTGTTGTTATTTTTGCGGTCGGGAACGCGTTCGCGAAATTCGCGAAAATTAAATCACCGCGAAATATACAGCGTATACAGTATTTGTCAACGAGTTTTTTTATTTAGGACATAAGCAAATCAAAATAAATTTAAAATTGTCCGTTCCACGAACCTCTTACCATATATGCACATTGCAGAATTAATAAGCTGATAACACCCATACTGACAAATTCACAACTAAAGCATCTACCTTACTAGCCCCTTATATAAAGCGCCAGGTGAAAGAATTCCCATCGTAACAAGCTATGTTATAACTCACCAGCACGAACAGCACGACGCTGGTCAACAGGGGACCTTTCATCTTCACACTTAGACCGGCACCTAGACAGAAAAAAACACCACGTCCGTGTGATTATGCATAATGGAATATGTAGTGCCTGTAGTTTACCGCCCGCATTTTACACCAAAATTAATACACACAACAGATAACAAGCGGTAATTCCGTTGATAATGTAGCGCATGGTAATCTGAAGACCCACGCGCTGATGAACGATTTAATAATTATATACAGCAAATTTAACCGGATGGTGATGTACGAACACAAATCTGATAAAAAATATGAACGCATAAATTGTCGAGATCGCCTATGGAAATCACCACGACGTTCATGCGATAAACCTCAAACACACAAATCTTAGCCAAGAAATAACGGTCCATGCATGATATTGCCGACTGACCTAATCAGTCAATAAATAAATAAAGTAACGTGACTTTGCCTAAAATTACAAATGCTTTGTGAAATTGCTCCGGTAAAAGAGCTCATAGCCAAACTTACCGTTACAATGCCTTCCCTGGTGAATTGTGTCTAGTTTTCAACTGACTGGCGCGTTCGATCATATCGGTTCTAATGCACCGCAGTTCTCTTATATGGCCGCACGGCGCATGCGTAGTTCCTCGCATTTTCCCGCACTGTGATGGCCTGTGATAGATCGGCCGCAATCGTTTTCTTGACATTTTGGGGTTGATGGTGCACCAGCCAGCAATGCGCGCGCACATCTCGGCCCGTCGCGGAAGTGTGCAGTATCTATCGTCACTAAATCTTTTTTCGCTTTAACGAGGTATTGGAGCTGCGGTTCGCGTAAGTGTGTCGTTGTGTCTTGTAATACCGGGCGCGCGCTAGCGTCAAGTATAGAGATACCAAAAGCCTGCACATACGCGCACGCACGCACGCACGCACGCACGCACGCACTCACTCACGCACGCACACACACACACACACACACACACACACACACACACATGCACACACACATGCACACATGCGCGCCTCTCATAATACAGTATATGTAAATGAGGTGCCTACCTGATCGTGTTTGAACAGATTTTGGAATGGTGGCAACACTTTTGTCCATCGGATCATTGTGAATAGGAGACGAGCCGCTATTTCCTGCAATGCATCGATAGTGCACAAAGACTGGGAATAATGGCACTCCTTGTATCCAACAGCACACTCCTACCCAATCGACTTATTTTGTTTTCAGACGACACAACAGCATAAAGTTTCTCGATAGCGATATATATATATATATATATATATATATATATATATATATTGGGTATCGTTTATAATCTATTGTTGTTTCTATTGCATAATATAAACGTTAATGTCGTACTATGTTAATCATTATATATATTATATCATTTAATAATTAATATAATTATATATATATATGTGTGTATATGCATCTGTGTCCGCATGCGCGCTTGCGTGCGATTAGAGAGATACTACAGCTTAGAATTTTTGAGTACATTATGATAGTAAGTGCATAAATAATAGTATATTATATCTACAAATTTCTATAGTCATGCAATCACATCTGTCATAAAACAACAGAAATCTTGATTTTTGACCCTGACATTACACCTCGCGATTGTGCTGCCATTCTGACAAAGTTGCGCTTTTGTCGATTTATTTAGCACGTTACCGACCGAGAGCTTATCACGAACGTGCAATTATATTTATACCTAACTGCAATTTAACCGAACGATTTTTATTTTAGGACAAATTCGTCCATATATAACTGAATCTAAAAGATGTTTATAAGATATTGCAATCCTTCTCTGCATAATGACATAACTGACTACTCATAAACTCGGCTGCATGGTTCATACGCTTTAGAATACGTAATAGACAACTTCCTGACTATCACGGAACACTAGATCCCACCTAACTCGTTATCTTGTGATTATGTGTAATGAATGATCGAATTTCCTTTAGCGCCTATACTTAATATAGCTTCGGGAAGGCGGTTAACATTAGAGGTTCAAATGAACTTCCATCGACTAGAGAAACTTGAGTTGGTGTCGGGATGTGAGTGGCACAGAATACCAGCTAGGACTGTAATGACGATGTGATGTGACTATCGTAGTATCGAGTAAAACGTCCTGACCTCGCAAATATATCGCGGAAACTGTTCGCTCGGCTAATGATGTCAGTGCCACGCGGGGCGCACCATCCGGACTTGAAACCGATGAACCCTAGCGGCGACATACATCCCCCGTCGATACATCATGAGCTTCGCACAAGGAACCACTTCGTTGATAATTACTGAGCCATTCAAGCACTCGCCTGGTGTCGCGTAGACATTTGGCAATGCGAGTGCGATGTGCTAATTATACTGCTCTTATCTGAACCCACACACACACGCACGCACGCACGCACGAACGCACACACGCACACATGCACGAACGTACGTACACACGCACACACACACACACACACACACACACACACAATATAATATAATTCCCCACCACAGACAACGCTTATAATATTATATATAATATATATATATTAGAAGTAAAGTCACACACGAACACCCGTGTAGATTAGAAATCACAAGTCAAGGTATAGATAAGGCGTGTTTAAAGTTATTGACGAGCTTTGGAGATTCATCTCTTCATCACAGCGTCGCAGACTAGTCGAATAGAATCAAATAATCAAACAATAGCAATGCGTTTATGATAATTAAAAAATGAAATTGATTCTACACAATTCGGCGCTTGCGCCATTGACATTACGGAGACAAAGACGACTGCAGCATATAGTTCATAGTACACGCACAAAAAACATACATACAACACAGACACGCACACCACACAGCACAGCACAACACACCACACTCACACACACCAAAAACACAAACACACACGCCACCCACCCCACCACACGCGACACACAGCACACACGAACACACACAGCCAATCACGAACACACACACACACCACACAGCACACACAACACACACAAGACGAAGGGCAATGACTCAACTATCACACTCGCAATTAAAAGTTTACGTTCTGCACTGATTTAGACAAACGCAACCTCAGAATTATTTCTGCCAGCAGTGTGTCGACGTGAGCTATTTGTATATGGGTGTCAGATGGCAGCCACACGACGCACGTCATCAAATGTGTGTGATCCGGTTGTGTTAAAATGGTCCAGGCAACCGGAACACCATGGGAATTGAGGCGATAGATCTTCAACACACAGCGAGCACATATCGCAAGGCGGCGTTTTTTTCGACAATATAGATATTTGGATTTAAGCGCACTTCAATGCGTAATGCGTTTCGTCGCGACGCATGTAATGATCCCGGCACGCTATAAATTTGAGGCTCGAGCCCTTGAACACAGTGACCTAATTGTGATAAATTGCCAAGTACTGCAAACGTTTTCCGACAAATGGGTTATGAGCTAGGTTGGCTCACGGGTTGTCAGATGTTGTAACGGATCTCGAAGCTCGTAATTAAACTTTTAAAACACCCTATTAGTCTATTCCTTGACTTTGTTTATTAATATATATATATATATATCTATCATATATATATATATATTTCATTCGTTTATGTTGATGGTAATTTTTATTGTAGACATATACAGAGTGAATGTGGTACTATGTTAATCCCCACTAAAGCCTAGTATTCTTTACGCAAAACATTACAGCAGACACTGCAAACGTTAGCGCAAAATTGGGCGGCATCACATTAATTATTTAATGGCCTTTGCTGTTGGGGGCAGCTATGCTCTTCATATGTGTTGGTGAGGGAAGGCAATAGTGCCCGAGCGGATAGCCGATGGCACTATTCCTTCCCAAAGCAACATATGAGAGCATAGTGCCCCAACGCAGGCCTTAATGTTTTTAGTGGATCATGACTATGCATGCTACTTTTCATGCGTAATATACGTTCTCTTTATACTCCCTTATTGCCGGTGCATTCGGATGTTAACAAACTTCGCACAGAACACAACGCCGTTCGAAATTATCTCTTGCGGTTGGCGCCCAGAGACGGGAGATTCCGTGACGTAAAACATGTGCGTTATAATACATGCGTCGCGCAAGCGTAGTGGCCCGCTCAGGCGGCAGCTATGCGCTTCAATAGATGGCCTGCTTGGCGTTATCCAATGAGATTGCAGGACGATTTATCACAGTCATGCCTAACATTGTTTTAATTGCTGTGTCTGTAAGCGCAAATGAATTTTTATTTAATTAAATTGAGCTCGATGTTTTCCTGTAACCATTCTCAATGCTCTTTTGCGCGTGCCCTTGTGGTGGTAAGTTCGATGAATAAACTGATTGTTTAGGCTAAGCTATGCGAGCGGTGAGTGAGTGAGTAAAGGGTGACGTGAGTGAGTGAGTTTAGTGAGTGAGTGAGTGAGTGAGTTGAGTGAGTAAGTGAGTTGAGGGCGAGTGAAGGTGAGTGGATGAGTGAGTGAATGAGTTGAGTGAATGAGTGAGTGCAGTGAGTGAGTGAGTTGAGTGAGTGAGTGAGCTGAGTGAATGCAGTGAGTGATTCGTGAGTGAGTTGTGAGTGAGTGAGTGAGTGAGTGAGTGAGTGAGTGAAGTGAGTTGAGTGAGGTGAGTGGTGAATGTGAGGTGGTGAGTGGTGATGAGTGATGTGAAGTGAGTTGGTGAGTGAGTGAGTGGTGAGTGAGTGGTAAGTAAGTAGGTGGGTGAGTGAGTGAGTGAGTGAGTGAGGTGAGGTGAAGTGAGAGAGGAGTGATAGTTAGGAGTGAGTGAGATGAGTGATGTGAGTGATGAGTGCAGTGGTGAGTGAGTGAGTTGAGTGAGTGTATGAGTGAAAGTGAGTGAATGGTAGCGTGCGTGACGTGGCGTGGTGCGTGCGTGAGAGTGAGTGAGTGAGTGAGTGAGTGATGTGAGTGAGGTGAGTGGTGAGTGAGTGAGTGAAAGTGAGGAGTGATGTGAGTGTGATGGTGGTGAAGTGAGTAGAGTGAGTGGTGAGTGAAGTGAGTGAGTGGTGAGTGATAGTGGGTGGTTGGTGTTGGGCGGGTAGTGATGTGAGTGAGTGACAACAGAGTGATGCGACGTGAGTGAGTGAGTGAGTGAGTGATGTGAGTGAGTGACGTGAGTGAGTGGTCAGTGAGTGAATGGGTGGGTTGGTTGGCGGGTGGGTGAGTGAGTGAGTGAGTGAGTGAGTGAGTGCATTTTGTCATATATACGATTGTCGTGTTGCGACGGAGAAAGCGGGGAAAGAGGTAGATGGATAGCAAGAAGGGAGCAGTGAGATAAGAGGGCGACATCAAGAGAGAAGCGAATGAGAGTGAAGAGGAATGAAAACGGGAAAGATAAAGGGAGGTAGGTACGTGCGCTCTAGGGGGAGTGGGAGCGAGCTAGCAAGAAAGAGGGAGAGAGACGAAAGATAGGAAGCGAGGCACGGGTAGAGAGCGAGAAACGAGTGCGACTGTGAGTTGGAAATATATAGAGAGATAAAGAGGAGAGCAGAGAGAGAGAGAGAGGAGAAGAGGATGAGTGAGAGGAGAGAGAGAGAGAGCGATCTAGAGAAAAAAGGGTTTTTGTGTGTTCTTGTATCTCTTTGTCTGCGTGCGTGCGACATATGCGTTGCGCATATATATATATATATATATATATATTGTGTGTGTGTGTGTGTGTGTGTGTGTGTGTGTGTGTGTGTGTGTGTGTGTGTGTGTGTGTGTGTGTGTGTGTGTGTGTATTAATGTGCGAACTTGTGTGTGTGCGCGTGCGTGTGTGTGTTTGTGTGTGTTAAGAGTGTATATATGCACGTATGTGTGAGCGTATTTCCGCATATTATACACAATCCTCCATTACGTCCAGTACACGTTTCCTCAATTATTCGGTCGCTGTGGACCTACATAGAACAAATGAGAATCTGCCTACTTGTACCCGCTTCCTCTGCGTACGAAAAGGCCACTGTCCTGTCTCGTACCTGTTTAATGGTGAAAGCCTGTGCTTTGCCATTACCACTTTAAGAGCAATTAGCGACCCCCTTACCCCGAGAATCGATTAGTTGGAACAGCCACTTTACGACAATACAACTGCGCTCGTATTGGCTGCTTCGCCACTAACCAAGTTCCGAAATAGTCACATAGTAGAAGGATAGTAGGTAGTACAATATGGACTTATCGATGATGACTTATTGAGATAAAAATTAGTCAGTTTACAAATACCACAACATATCAAGGATACCGGTTCTGGAAAGGTGACCGGCAATATTCTTTTATTTTTCCTGTTATGCACTAGTCAATTGATACCCCACCCCCGACCCCCGGGACGGGTGGGGGATTTAACGCGCATTTACCAGCGTAAATTCCCCGGCGAGCGGGGAATTTAATGCGTACTTTGAATGGCGGGGCATATATAGCGGGAGATTTAACGCTGAACCGTTAAACAAGATGGCGGATCTCGTGTGTGTATATATGTGTGTGCGCGTGCGTGCGTGTGTGTTAGTGCGGGCGTGTGTGTGGGGGGGGGGAGGGTGCCCGCATGTGCATGTATGTGCTTGCGTGCGTGCATGCATGAGTGTGAGTTATATAGTTAAATAGAAACTTTAAATACCATTATACGTTGTTATAATAACGTTTACCTGTACGTTTGGAATAAAATACATGTAGTGTTATAGCAATATTTGCACTCAGGTATATCTCTAGTATTCGGTATTCGATAGCAATTTACATGCTCAGATTTTGTGCTTACGCATGCTCTCAGCTGTGAGTACCGTATGCACGTGATAGAATGTTTTTGGCGAAATAGAATTCTTGTTGAATACCACCTAAATCCCTGTTTGTGCGTACGCACGATATTGTGCGTACGAACTCTTCTTGAATCTGGCCCAGCTGGTTCTTAGGCTATCACCTCGGGCCTAGCGCCATAACAATTAATTTATTGCGATGCTCTCACCTTCTCCCTGTCACAATAATTACATAGAGACTGCATATTGTATGATTTAATACATTTAACTATGATATACAAAGACAAAGTAAAAATTATTACTTCAGTCACCCTATTATAAGTATAAACAGCTTAAACACACAGTTGTTCGTGTAAATTCAAAAAACTATTAATAATGACATGTAGGAATGAATATAAATTGAACTATCTATATAGTATTTACTCCAGATACCGTAATACAATATACAGTGTATAAACCATAAAAATCATCACAATACAATCATCAAACAGCATTTTTACATCTGATTTCTGGTGTTTGAACATCCCAGGAATACTATAGCCTTGAACGTTTTACGTCAAAATCTTAATTACGTTTATCGTCTGAATCGACCAAAACACCGAGCCATGGGGGGGGGGTTTAACTATGAATGTGTCCCCGGGGACCGGGGGAAATGTCTAACATTAACACTACCTAAACGTTAATTCCCCTGCCCTGTCCCGGGGGTCGGGCGTGAAGGTGTCAATTGACTAGTGCATTACACCTATTGCGTTTGTTGCTATAGCAAGACGACCGTAACACAACTATTTCACTTGCTTTTAGTATTCGCTTAACCGTAAATTTAGTATTATGTGCGAAATACGTCTTCTATTTTGCAAGCACTGAGTTTCAAATGTTCAAAAAAGTACAATAACGTTGATGGTTTAAATACGAGTCAACATGCGTTCAACTTTGAAAGTTTATGTTATGCGGAACAACCACACAGAACGCATAGCATTGCATCTATATACGCTCTGTGCATACCGATATAAAATAATATTTTAATTAAAACACAATTATGGTACATACAGATAGATATCATATTGAAGATAGTATTCATAGCTTATAATGCTGCAACTGTGGGACCTAGTCAATCTCCAATAGGGATATTCTCCCCGGGGCGTATTTCAACGAGAGAGATGAAGTCATTCAACCTCTTATGCGCTCTGTTGAGATAAGGGTAAACGACCGAATTCCATTTGTCATTTTTAGAAGGAAAGGGTCTGTGAGATGAATACCATCATTACAGTGGCAGCCTTAAAACCCACAGATAAACGCAGTATAATAGCTGCCGTGGTGAGATCTATACTTTTTGCTATACATAAAAATCGAATAACTGATTTACAGTGGGCGGAGAAGCTAGTTTAAGTGTCTCCCCATAATTCGTTGATCGAGTGTTTTAGTCTGGGCTCTACTAAAATGCTATCATTTTATTATTATGTATACTTTTACTTTTACTGTTTATATATGTAAAGCAAGAAACGCTAGCACCATCCCGGCGGTACCGGTTGGTGAGTGGCAGCGCAACGCATTCAAATCAATCGTCGTTTACAGCCGCACGCCAGGTCATGCCCGCCCCGTGCTACGTTGTTCCAATGTCACCCGTGCGTTAACGAGCAAGATTGCGTTGAAGTAGAAGCGCAGTTTGTTCGGCGACAAAGCGCCCACGGCTATCGCACGGTCGCGTCTCCATATAAAAGGAAAGGCATTTCGGTTCCTGTTGTTTTAGAGACGTAGTGCTTGACTAGTGGTAGTGAACGACGAACCTCTGTGGACGTCCGCGTGAGTATATATTGGTATTAAGGATAGGTAGTACTCGAGCAGCCTGCAAAGTTTCATGCATCAGCGCTTGATATTTTTGTTTTATTACTTTGAAATACATTGCTCAGTTTTTGGTGTACTATATTTATTCACGATGCTATAATTATGCAGTGAGGTTTTTTTTATAGATGCGTCTATCATTTGTAAATGGCACTTGTGAAAAAATGATATTATTTCAGATTCATGCGACAATTTCTATTAACGTTTACTAAGAATTTATACACGATATATACGCTTTTTATAACACAATCAAATTAATCAAAAGATAACTATGAATAGGCCCGGTTTGGGAAACAACCGCAGCCACGTATGTGAACACTACTTTAGTTTATTACACCTTTATTTTTACAGGTATTATTATAGAAAATGCAAGGACGCAGCGTTGCGCTACGCTGGCTCTGCCTTTTGCTAGCCGTAAGTAGGTTATATCGTTAACCAATTTCGCGGATATGAAGGCGGCAATATGAACCCGTTTTTATGTTATTGTGGTGGTTGTGGTGGTGTTGCTATTGGTGATATTTTTCTTGTTGAATTATTCTTCGCAAATTCTTGTTACTCTTGTTAAGTCGCAAGTTCCCGTAACACGAATTGTGTTATACTGACATGCTGTTGTCTTGTTATTGTAGGCTCATACGTGTGTATGCCAGAAGGCAGGGCGGCAATATGGCGATAAGCTCCAATCTTTACTCACCGGGGATAACACGGCCACTCTGATATCCACTTTTTCTGACGTGCTGTCTCCCGGAAATTCTCCACGCAATGCACCGGCATCCGGCGCACTGCGTGGGCTGCTAAAAACCGACGGATCGAATGAACGTGGAAAGGGTGTCGCGCAGACCACGGCCTTGCTAAACGGTTTCACGAAATTCGTCCTGCCGCTTGTTCAAAGCGGAGCCGATTCACAAGGAGGTTCGATGTTGGGTCCGTTCGGTAATGCACGCGACAGGCTGCAGCGGAGATTAACAGGTGGCTTGTCCGGATATGGATCTCAGCGGGCAACATTAGAAGAGGAGGATGACTACAGTCACGCGAACGCCGAGAAGTTAACGTTAGGAAGGCGCAGAAAAGGTCGGAAAAAGTCTGACGACATAAGCCTTTACGACGTCGTCCATATTATCAGGCAACTAGATGATCAGACAGGTTACGGAAGCGGAGAGGTAGTCAAGCACTTGCAAGTGAGCAAACAAGATGCCGATCACTGGATAAACACCAAAGGTAGAGTAAGGAGCGATGGAAAATGGTATGAACGTTCAAATCAGCATCCCCAAAGAAGGAGGAGAAACAGAAACTACGGGAATAGACATTACAATTCTGGAAGAACCTATAAACCATTGCATGCTAGATTTTCTACAAAGGAGACAGACGAGGGCAGCGATATTATAAATTATGACTACGAAGATGACAATAGACGCGAGGAAAACCTAGACGATGAAAGAGAATCGATCTTTCGCGGCAGTTATGTTGGCGGCGATTCTAATCTTTTGACCGGAAGGTTTGGACTTGGTAACGTAAGGGGGCGCGGAGATAGCATCGGCGAGCCTGGAAACCAATTACCACGTCGACCACGGAGAGTTCGTCCACATCCCAGAGGTGCAGGCGTCAACTCAGATTTCTCGCAACCCAGAGAGTTGGCAGGAAATGATCAATTCATAAGGCACCTGCGACGTGAGAGACTAGGGGGATCTCCATTGCACCAGGGACGCTCGCTAGATAGGCCACATTCATTCCCGGGACCTTCAAGGCCAGGAGGGCGATCTATCTATCCTGGACTTTCAGGGCCAGGAGGACCACCTACCTACCCTGGATCGTCAGGTCCAAGGGGATCACCTACCTTCCATGGACCTTCAGAACTAAGAGGACCATCTGCCTACCCTGGACCTTCAGGACCAGGAGGACCTTCTACCTACGCTGGACCTTCCGGGCCAGGAGGACCATCTACCTACCCTGGACCTTCCGGGCCAGGAGGACCATCTGCCTACCCTAGACCTTCCGGGCCAGGAGGACCATCTGCCTACCCTGGACCTTCAGGGCCAGGAGGACCCTCTACCTACGCTGGACCTTCCGGGCCAGGAGGACCATCTACCTACCCTAGACCTTCTGGGCCAGGAGGACCATCTGCTTACCCGGGACCTTCCGGGCCAGGAGGACCATCTGCCTACCCTGGACCTTCAGGAATAGGAGGACCATCTGCCTACCATGGACCTTCAGAACTAAGAGGACCATCTACCTACCCTGGACCTTCAGGAATAGGAGGACCATCTACCTACCCTGGTGAATCTGCAGGTCCCTCGGATTCCTACCCAAACTATAGTCGTGTACCTTATCAGCGTGAAAGACTTCCTTACAGAAATGCGTGAATATCTCTTACCAATGGTTCCCTATAGTTTCCCATTATATTAATATAACATAAACAGCCCTTTCGCAACAGTTTTCAATGATACGGTTGGTAGCTGTAACGGTTATGCAACAGATCTGTCGAATATATAAAGATATACGCCACGATTTCAGAATAATTCGTTTTCTCAGTTTAAATAAGATATCAAATAATACGTGATTTTTAGTGTCAATGTGTCTATACAGGTTGGCAACGGGTATTTTTATATGCGTTAGGGTTAATGGCTATACCTTAAACAGAATGGTAACTAACATTGATAATATTGGTTATCCCATAATAATCGCTATAAACATTACCGTCGTTAACTATTTTTAACTATTTTTCCACACTGAAATAACCATTGGCATTAATATTGTCACCACTGTTATTATCATAATTATCGTAATCAATATCATCACCGTCATTGTCATTATCATCGTTATGATTATCAGCAGCAACAGCAGCAGGAACGTCGATTTTGTGAATATTGTTCTTGTATTTCTTCACAATCACCACAGATATGCATATTTACTCCAAGATATATATTTATCCAGTAGCATTCATGTTTGCAATGTGTGAATATTGTATTGTTTACAATGTAGTTAGTAAAAATCTAATCAATATGACTGTTATTCATAGTGTAATAGCTTCGCGTGTACCGTTATTGATCACGAATACTACATGCCATTTGTTTTAAAACAGATGTTACGTTATGTGTAAATGAAAATAATAAATCCTACAGTATTATAAATAATAAGATGTGTAATAAGATTGTGTCCGCTATTATTTGTTTTCGTAACGAGACGATGTCACTTAAAAGAAAATATCGGTACGATCCATCCACCCATCCATTCATCCATCCATCCAACTATCTATCCATCCACCCGCCTATCCATCCATCCATCTCAATCCATTCATTATCCATCCATCCGACCACAGCCACAAAATCGGAGGAGATAAGACCCAAACGCAGCGTCGACACGAGAGGAGCCAAGGGATCAGACCTCGCACGATCCCCCACCCATCCATCCATCCATCCATACCATCATCCATCCATCGCATCCATCCGATCCATCCATCATGCCATCCAATCCATCCCATCCCCATCCATCCATCCATCCGATCCATCCATCCATACCAACAAAGATCCATCGCAATCCATCATCCCATCCATCCATCCATCCATCGCAACCCATAAACATCCATCCATCCGATCACTCCATCCATCCATCCATACCACCATCATCCAATCTCATCCTGATCCCATTCATCTATCAATTCATCCATCAATTCCATCGATCACATTCCATCGATCCATAACATTTCATCGACCATCCATTCATTCATCAAGTCCATCGCATCAATTCATCCATCCATTCATCGATCCATATCATTCAATTCGTCACCGTCCGTGTCCGTATCCGTACAGTACGACTCGCTCGCCGCCCGCCCATCTTATCCACACAATCCACTACCATACTTCCTAATCTACTAAATCTATCTATCTATCTATCTATCTATCTATCTATCTATCTATCTATCTATCTATCTATCTATCTATCTATCTATCTATCTATCTATCTATCTATTTATCCATCCACTCATCCATCGATATCGATTCATCTATATATATATATATATATACACATAGATATATACATATAATATCGTACACGAAATATGTGAATCCGATTCGCCAAATCCGCCACCCATCATCAGTTACCAACATGGTGTATTCTTCACGCATAAAGCGGACTTTTAAAAAGACATTTAATTGAATTGAAAAGTTAGTGAGATAGAATAATTACGGTTATCGGATTAATTACAGTTATTTGGACAGTTATGAGATTAAATGCGCAGATGAGCGACAACGTTCGGTATGGAAATCTGATGTAAGTGATATGAATGGTTGACAAATCAGTAATTTTCTGTTAGGTTGGGCTAACTTGTGTTGCAATTAATCGCTATAATATGGGGAGATGCCGGTAGCAAGCATCGAACTACATTAATATCCATAATTTTAATCATGTTAGCAGTAACCTACTGGTTACTATTGCGCTAGTTTCGCAAAAGCCATAGAGTTTGGTAAATTCTATTTCATGACCCCGGATTTTAATGATGAAAACTTGATTAGATTAGGGTTAGTTAGCGGTGAGGGGTTGGGTTTCGAGTTATATGATAAAGGTGATGATGATGATGATGATGATGATGAAGATGATGATGATGATGATGATGATGATGATGATGATGATGATGATGATGATGATGAAGATGATGATGATGATGATGATGATGACGACGAAACGACGACGACGACGACGACAACGACGACGATGATGATGATGATGATGATAATGATGGTGATTATAATAGATTTTGTATAAGTCCTAGATTTAATAGGATTAATCAGACATAGCTCAATTTATATTGCCTACTCTATTTAGATTCGATAATAATATACTTCGCTATTCATAACGATACTTACCAGTATACTATATACTATATTATGTAAAATATGGCTGTAATACTTTCATATTGCTTTCCTTTTAAAATACGTAGGCCTATCTACATTTATTATACATTTACCGAGATTCTTGTCAAAGGTAATCTTACCTATAGAATTGTAAACAATAAGGAGAAAATGGATGCCCTTGAAAGGGCAAGTATTAAATCGTAATTTTTATGTCTCCTATTTATACAAGATAACGATGTGCCGCAGACACGTTTATCAATACGGAAAACCCACTAACAAAGGACCCAACTTTGCGTGTAAGTACTGTGCATATATTTGCACCAAATGACTTGTAAATTGCTCCAGGTCAATTGCTGGTGCACAAAGGACAGTGTAAACACACGAAGACGGTCATATTATTTTCAAACACAGTAATAGTTAACAGCTTCTATACAGTCAGCAAAGTTGTCGATAAGAAACGAGTTGGCATAGTATCGCTCGGACGTTCCTTTTATTGTTGCATTATTTGCATTGCTAGGTTATTCGCCAATTCCATGTTCTTCGCTCGTACAAATTTCGATCTCGCATATAACATTTTTATTGGTGGTGGGTTTTCTCCTGTTACGCTGGTGACGTGCGGTTCTTTCGTGTGTTTTTTTTTCTGACAGTCGTGTTATATTTAAAAGGTTTAACCTGGAATCGAATCAGAAACGCAGCTAAACACACTTAGCATGGCACATTCCCTCAAACTTGCCGTTGAACCAAAAAATATATCAAACGGAATATTTCAGTTTAATTTGAACGTAAATGTGTTTTCATATTCATTATTTTTAATTTTACATGTTAAGCTATGTGTTTTCTGATCTAAAATGATTCTGTACATAGTGGGCTATTTTCAATTATTGATATAAATATTATGTAATCATTACTTACTCGTTATTTATAAGACCAATCAGTATTGCGTAATGAACATTATTCTTGTTAGCCATATCAGCTGGTATTCATCGCGAGCGGATTTCTTCTGCCATTTTCAACTCTTCTTATGGCTAGATGCCATTTTTAATGTGCATCTATATCCGTTTTAATTTAAACCCCTCAATTTAATTCACAATGTGAAACGAAGGAATGAAGGTGCATTATGGAAAGATAAAGACGAAATAAGCAGAAATCTTCATATTATGATTCGACCGACAAACATCACCTGGTAGTGCGCCTAGAGCGCCTTAGAGTCCCTTATATTCTATAGCGCCTGGTGTACGCGCGCCATCTCTCGGAGAAAATGTAGCGATGTGACCCACATTAAGTAAGGATGTACATTATGTAATTCTTGAAAGCTGAATTTGAACCCTATAAAAACGTAGAAATTCCTGCTATAATTAAATCTATATACTTTTCTGTGTCTAAAACCACACAACACTATTACGATGTATGTTTAGCATACGGCTATGTTACAGTTGTCAGTAGCCGTAGTGAGAATTAACGGACTCTTGTGAGTGAGAGAGAGAGAGAGAAAGAGAGAGAGAGAGAGAGAGAGAGAGAAGAGAGAACGAAAC
>NW_014577413.1:203472-207317 GCF_000485595.1 Priapulus caudatus
CGCGCCATCTCTCGGAGAAAATGTAGCGATGTGACCCACATTAAGTAAGGATGTACATTATGTAATTCTTGAAAGCTGAATTTGAACCCTATAAAAACGTAGAAATTTCTGCTATAATGAAATCTATATACTTTTCTGTGTCTAAAACCACACAACACTATTACGATGTATGTTTAGCATACGGCTATGTTACAGTTGTCAGTAGCCGTAGTGAGAATTAACGGACTCTTGTGAGTGAGAGAGAGAGAGAGAGAGAGAGAAAGAGAGAGAGAGAGAGAGAGAGAGCGCGCGAGAGCGAGAGAGAGAGAGAGACGAAAACTATACGATCCCCGGAATGACCACCAGTATCACAATATCACAGTATCACAATCTACGAAGGGTAAGAATATTGCAATCTATTGAGCCGCCGCGTGTGAGCTGATATGGTGCAACATCTCGTGTCTTACGAGTATACTTGTAATTCTGGTGTACGCGCGCCATCTCTCGGAGAAAATGTAGCGATGTGACCCACATTAAGTAAGGATGTACATTATGTAATTCTTGAAAGCTGAATTTGAACCCTATAAAAACGTAGAAATTTCTGCTATAATGAAATCTATATACTTTTCTGTGTCTAAAACCATTCTTGTGAGTGAGAGAGAGAGAGAGAGAGAGAGAGAGAGAGAGAGAGAAAGAGAGACGAAAACTATACGATCCCAGAAATGACCACCAGTATCACAATATCACAGTATCACAATCTACAAAGGCTTAAGAATATTGCAATCTATTGAGCCGCCGCGTGTGAGCTGATATGGTGCAACATCTCGTGTCTTGGCGGCGCGCATGCAGGTAGATGCGTGCCATGACTGCTATCCACTGATAGCATTACCCATAGATCTCTATGTAGTATCTATTTACTATGGCATTACCTCATACCTTACGCTGTCCTATTGTAGGATATACGCGCGCGTGTCGTCGTGTCTTGTAGATAATAATATAATTGGCAAATGTTCTTTTGTATGTGTTGTGTACCTGCCATCCTCTTCTCATATACGCCGCCCCACTCACGCCGATGTGCATAGTGTTGATAAAACCCACTCCGTGATCTCATTCTCTCTCTCTCTTGGCTTCCTTCTCAGCAACATCTCCTAACGACCTCCACATTGAGGAAAGACTTCATAATGAATTATTGTGACTTATATTTCTGTTATGGTTATTTGACATCGCTTACTAATACATCGAAATTTAAATGGAATAACTGTGTAATTTTTTTAGCGTTGGAAACTATCATGTTATTGCTGCTGCTACCTGCGCATTGCGCGAGTTTTGGGCAATCAAACACACTTCTGTAACAACGTGAGATAGACCATCATAGTAACATCAAAGTAACCTTTTCGTTGTAAAAATTGTTAGTAGCAGGTAGCGCAATAAATGTCAGGCGTTGTTCAGTAAAATAACAACGTAATAAGGTAGTTGACATATCAATAACTTATAATACACGCGTGCTGTTATGCGATTTCACATATCGCGAATGATCCAGTTAATGCTGGTAAAAGCGAAAAGCATAGCAGAGGGAAAAGTTCAATCATGCGTAAGTGGAATGAATGCACTCGAGCGCTGGGGTTCACACGAGTCTATGTGAGCATAAAGGGCACGGTCAACTTCGCCCGTGCGGCGCCGAATTTTCATGCGGCGACGAGGTCAGATCTCATACGTCGGCGAGATCGCGGTTATGCGGTCGCTGCTATTTCTAGAGAGCGATAAGAATCGATATATGACGTTCTTCTCACCCGGAGATCACATGGAGGGAGCCTCTCTGATGATAATGTACAGTATTGCTCAGCAACCGCCGTCGCCCGCGACCGCCCGATCGATTCTCTGCTGCACGAAGAATAGAGAAGGCGCAGCAGCGCCATCGCTGCGCGGGCTCGCAGTAGATCGAGCGCTCCTGCAGAGGCGCCCGTATACAAGACGACAAACACCTATGATGTGGATGCAATGGATGCAGATGGACGGCTCAGCACGTACGATCGTGGAAAGCAGGCTGAAAATGGCTCCGTGTGCGTTGTGGTGTTCGCTGACCCGGACGTGGCACCGACTGGAAGTAAGTGATGCCGATGACGCGAATACACGCCAGAAAACGTCATGTGTGTTTTTGAGAATTCGATATGGGAGAGAGCAGGAGCAGTGTGAATACAGGCAGAGAGAGAGCGTGAGCGTGTGCGTGGTCGTGCGAGTGAGTTCGTGTGTGTGTTGTGCATGCCATGCGCGCGTGCGTCTACGTGGATTTTGTGCTCGTCCATGCGTCTGCATGTGAGTTTGTGCGCGTGCATGTGTGAAAAGAGGGACGAGGCGAGAGAACGCGTACGAGAGAGAGAGAGAGAGAGAGAGAGAGAGAGAGAGAGAGAGAGAGAGAGCGAGAACGAGGGAGAACGAGAGAGGGGGAGAAGTGAGGGAGAGGGGACGAGCAAGAGAACGATACAAACATGCACAGACACTTGGAGCGTTTCAATAAAATATAATGCTAAATAAATACGAAATCCATTTACTACCAAAGTCTTAATGTTTCTATACTCTCTTTCACCTATTATTGCCGACAATTTCCTGTAAATGCCGTCCAAATGCTCATCTGCAACAAACGCTGGCTGCCCCGGCACACTGACACATAAATATATATAAATATTTATATATATTTGTGTGTCAGTGTGCAGCGGCAGTCATGGCGGCACCTAGCTCCAAGAAACGGTATTGCTAGGGTTAGAATTTGACGTTAGTCACACAGCCTGGTCGGGTTAGGCGGCACCCAGCGTTTGTTGCAGATGAGCATTTGGACGGCATTTACCAAAAATTGTCGGCAATAATAGGTGAAAGAGAGTATAGAAACATTAAGACTTTGGTAGTAAATAGATTTCGTATTTATTTAGCATTATATTTTATTGAAACGCTCCAAGTGCCTGTGCAACCATGCATATAATCGCTGTGGCTATATGCCCGGCAGTCGGGCACGGTCTTCGATTTCCTAAATGCCCGGCAGTTCCTAACCCTAACTCTAACTCTAACCCTAACCCTAACCCTAACCCTAACCCTAACCCTAACCCTTGTTTACTTGAGATAACGCTGAAAATTAAAAACTGCCGGGCATTTAGGAAATCGAAGACCGTGCGCGCGCGCGGCAGCTGTCAGATATATGCCGGCTGCCTGGCATATAGCCACTCTGCATGTAAATAGTGTAAGCGCGAAAGCAAGACGCGATTGCGATCATTGCGATAAGGAAAGGGGTGTCGAAGTGAGATTTAGTGTATGTATGTGTGCGTGCGTGCGTGCGTGCGTGCTTGCGTGCGTGCGTGCGTGCGTGCATGCGTGCGTGCATGCGTGCGTGCGTTCGTGGGTGTGTGTGTGAGCCATAGAAATAATATAGGTAGACTCTAATACAGAGTCTATATAGACCCTATATAGACATATATAGGCCCTATATAGACTCCTATATAGACCCTATATAGACTCTAATATAGGTATCTTTATATATTTCTATGGTGTGAGCGAACGGACTGGGAGAGGTGGTGCTGCTGTATTCTTTACATAGTCTTCCATAACAGGAGTGAATAAAAACAAATGGTTTTTATTTAGCAATTAATAATAATTAGTCAATTGTTATTGTGTCAATAAAAAAATTGGTTATATTCACTCATGTTGCATATATGCAATCGTTACATGTAAAATTATAGGATGGTGAGCCATTTCGCAATTTGTTTCTCAGTTCTGGAATTTGACCGATTGGAATTGGATTATTTTAAATATTTAATCTATCTATCTATCTATCTATCTATCTATCTATCTATCTATCTATCTATCTATCTATCTATCTA
>NW_014577413.1:207948-212297 GCF_000485595.1 Priapulus caudatus
TATGACACCTACTGATATTGGAGCAACAATGTTGCTACACTTAGCAGTGATGTGATCAATGCATGTTTGCTTTGGAAAATTCCTATACAACCTCGCATTGTGTCGTATATAGCTAGCTGATGCTTTACGCGAAAGATGATGATATCAGGAGTCTAACAATATTGATAGACTCCTGATGATGATGTTATTGTATTGAGAACACGTCCAGAGCCGCGGAATTTGCAATTAGAATGGCTGCGATAGTCTTGCCATCCTCTCAAAGGTCAAACCACGTACGAGCGTTGATTTGCTTCGGCGATCACAGATCACGCCTTTCTTCGACGTTGGTGAAAGAACTGCGTAAAAGTGTTTGCAGGCCAATTGGTTTACTCTATTGTGAGCTTGCGATGGAATTTCAATTGATTTTCGTAGAAAATCGCTAAAGGAATATTCAGCTTTCGTTTTTTTCAGTGGCGTCTGATGCGTTCAATTATGCTAGGCTGTATGTTGCATAAGCTCAATTATTGTGTCCGAAACAATAAACCCGTATATTGCGCACGTATTGGTGTGCTATGTGACAGAACAACCTAAATTATGGTGAGCCTTTATTACTGGGCGCAGCCTAGACTGCGCATATCAATAAAACGAGAGCCGGAAATTAGCAGTAGCA
The DNA here is from genome assembly GCF_000485595.1 of Priapulus caudatus. Lineage (NCBI taxonomy): Eukaryota > Metazoa > Priapulida > Priapulimorpha > Priapulimorphida > Priapulidae > Priapulus > Priapulus caudatus. The sequence goes on from NW_014577413.1 coordinate 208,598, forward strand.
GCGGAGTTTCAGATGCGTATTTGCTTATATATATGCAATATAGATAATACAACTCCTGAATATATGTAATACGCTCGCGCAAATAAACGACTAGCTGTCAGTAAAATTAGTTCGCATCTGGCTAAACCAAAAAAACATGTAGACGTTTAAGGCCGTTATCAACCCGTAACAGATCTTCTTCCGGTAAAAGTTTGGGGATATAATTGGTACGATTAGTGCTCACGTGATCTGCAACAAAAATTATTTTTTGTTTTTACAAATAATTAAGCTCGATCGCCGGTAAAAAGACGCACGCAATTACTGTATGAAAATATATTAGTAGACCATACAAAATATTATTCTAGTTCGAATAAATTGCAATCCAAAAGATCGTTCGGTGTTTTTACTGATTTGAAATTTGTTTAGAAAAAAATCAACACTAAAATAACATTTTCTGGAGTGTGGAATGTGTCTACAATTTGTTTAAAAAGTATAATATCTGCTCAAATAAAGAGTTATAAACGTTTTTTATCCTCCCTATGTCACTCAGTGTTCTACCCTCCCATTTACTTTGCTACTGGGTGCTTGCGTTACTAGAGGGTTTTAACCAAAAGCTAGTTGCAAGTTTAGTTGCAAATTGGGTTTAAATTGAAGTCATCACGCTTGACACAATGTCCAACCCTCTTCATTCGCAAGACGCTGTTTTGCAGTCCATTTCATATGTAATTCAGCTTGCCATTATGCAAACGAGGTTGGCGAAACATGTCACTAGTTTTAGGTTTATTTGGTACCACACCTTTACCAGTAAGAAAGAATCGAGCTTTTGTATTTCAACTAACAGTATCACTCGCGAGCAACAAATGATTACACTGTTTATCTTCTAAAGTCTCTTTGATCCCTTTGATGTTCTGTGTGCTATTTTGTGTTGGAGCGCTCTGGATGTTAGAGATTGGAAACTTCATCTATGTGCTCTATCTACAACAATATTCGCATGCTTTGCTGCAACCGACCATTACGTATACGTAAATCGTGGTGCTTTCCTTGCTATTAATGCCCGATGTTGTTACTGGCGCTGATAGGGTCTATGTCCCCCAGTGTACTGCCGGAACGTACCCTGGGTACGGTCCGGTATACCGGAACGTACCCTGGTAACTATTTGATATGGTTAGGGTTAGGGTTAGGGTTAGGGAGTAGGCGTAGGCGACTTCCTAGACTCGTTCGTGGAGTAGGCGAGGTACGGTCCGGCATATTAGATAGTACCAGGGTACGTTCCGGCAGTACCCTGGGGGACATAGACCCTCTCAGCGTTACTAGCGCTTGTACTTCAACATCTTTCAATCCACTTCGTGCGTTGACTTGCGTCCACTTGCGTTTCACGGAAACTGCAGTGTGTAGTTGACTGAATCAGAAAGAAATCGGTTTACAGTTTGCCGTTTACAATTAAAAAGGAAAGTCAACAGGCATTAACAATCAATACGGAAAAACACGTGTAAGCGGACGCAATGTGCTCATGCATACTAATAATGCTCATTATTGTTGAACATAAAGTGGTCAGAGGCGAAGTGCGTTTACATGAAGCGGCAAGACAGAACGACCCTGAATCAGCCAAACGTCTCATCTGCGAGGATAAAGTGGATATCAACTGTCGGAATAACGTAAGTCTTCAAGATCAGTTTGTGGGTGTGCGTATGCGCGCATAAACCTGCGTGCGTGTGTGCCTGCGTGCCTGCGTGCCTGCGTGCCTGCGTTTGTGCGTGTGTGTGTGCATGCATGCGTGAATGCATGCAGAATAGCACAGCTTGTGCCGATCTGTGTGCCTCCCAACGTGTGATTACTCCGGTACGTTGATACATTTTTGTATGCGCATGCGTCGTAAAAGTGATGTCGAATTTGCACGAAATCGCGGGTGGTCACGTGAGCAGCTATGCCAACCAAGATATTCTAATAAATGTGTTTATAGAAACATGCATGCGGGCCTGACAGTGTCGCATATATACACGTTTATTGCATTGGGGGGGTGGGGAGACCCCATACTTCTGGGGTAGCTAGTCGTCAATTAACTTACAAGCAAGCTCGGGGATACGCGCAGTATCATATCGTTTTTGAGTGTTTTGTTTTTCTATAAAATATAACGTGTGTCATATATCCTTTATATATATTTTTTGCTGTACATCTATGACACTGTTTGATTCAGCGAATTTTTATCTGCCAGTGACAGCTGCGACAGTTATTAGTCATCGTTATTGACACAGTACGTGCCGGCGTCGGTAGCGATGGAAGTAGAGCAGGCAGATCAATGAGCATGTGTGTTTTGTGCGCGTTAGTTATTGCCTGTTAGAACCGCGCATAACAGCGTGTGTTTGACACAGGACACGAAATAGGGACATATTTGCACTCGACGAGGTCACTAGCTTCGCGCGATTTTTCTAGGAATGTCGGATAGCAAAATCTGGTAGTCGATGCATTTTCTGACAATAAATATCATTGCGAATTACTGTTTGAGGATTTGGATTGCAAGTATGAGATTATGGAAAAGAAACTGTCGGTTTAATAAGTAATTAAGCAACTAAAAGATATATTTCCGTTCGGCATCCCCTTTGGTCGGTTTGATCCAACATATACTGGCTTATATATGGTTTACACGACCGTTGCTGCATGGCGGGCGTTGATTTTATGCCTTTTATATGCATATATGGCGCGTTGTGTCTGTCGCCTTTCATCCTGCAAAACATTCATCGGCGCACGCGGACGCAGTTTCATCCTCTCGTTCAACCAGTTTGCTCTTGTGGCCAGCCGGCGCTCAGTATTATTCGTTTACACGTTGAGCTTTCATGTTATAAGCGGTTTACTTGACCAGTTTTGTTGGCGGTAATGCTCTCGTTTGTGCGGATTAAGCGAATTAGGTGCTAACGAACCGAAAGTAACCACAATAAGTAGTCAACCACGTTTTTATTTGATTGTAGTTAGACCGAACCGCCCTGCATGTAGCGTCAGCACAGGGCAACATTGAGGTTATGGACGTATTGTTGCACCACAAGAGTGATATTGAAGCCCAAGATAGGGTAAGAACGAAATAGTAATTGATATTATACCAGTTTTAGCCATTACCAGACAGACACAGAAACAGACACACAATTGGCACACCGTCACACGCCAACGCTCACGTCGTGCACGCATGCACGCACGCACGCACGCACGCATGCACGCACGCACGCACGCACTTAACAATTTAATATGTTAATGTGAAGGAAAAGTTAGTTACTAGAGGCTACTTGTGTGATCATATTTAGTATGACATTTTTCTTCAGTATGGAATGCGCTCCCTTCTATGGGCTGCCTTGTTTGGGTGCAAGGCTGCTGTTCAGTTGCTCGTAGCCAACGGATGTAATACTCAGGTATCAAACAGGGTAAGAATAATATATATATTTATTCATATGCTTGTTAGAAATATCTCCTTATTTCGTGATGAGCATATCAGGTGTCAATAGATAAAAGTCGATGTTACCCGCTAACACTCACCACTGCTGCCCGTTCGTGTAATTTTTTTTTCTAATATAATCAAGAACATAGGGCTCTAGTGAGCGCTGCCATTGGTTGATACAAATTACGTGCCCCAAACTCCTGTTTTATGGTGCATTGTGACCCTAACCCTAACCTAAACAAAATATATATATTTTTGTATAATATATATTTGAGTTCGTATGTATGTATCTTTCCTATA
>NW_014577413.1:216743-223260 GCF_000485595.1 Priapulus caudatus
GTAAAAAAATTGTTAAATGGATAAAGATAGAAAAATACAGAAAACAGGAAAATGGGATTCGATCCAACGACCTTTCAGCAGTGACGTCTGTGCTGTACTCGTTCGGCTATTCAGCGTTACGGATGTGCTATGAATATGACGACACTGTGACGTCATTGAGCGACGAAATAAGCTCAACCTAGAGCCCTATGTTCTTGATTATCCTAGGGGAAAAAATCACGCTGCCTGTTCAATGCTGCTGCCACCCAAACACAGCGCCTGCATTAAACAACCACTAGGATGTACACCAATTTCAGGTTTCCAGTTTTTAAATTTTTCCATCGTCCACCCCACACACGGCCAAAGTTTGTTCAAAACCGTGTTTTTTTGCATTTGTCTTCGACAATATACGCAACCGATTTTTGTATTGCTCTAAACTTCGGTTGCTACGACAGTAACGCGCCCAATTATTAATTATTTGTTTTACAGCAAGGAATGAACATTCTACACTGCGCCGCACAGAACAATCATGTTGCCGTAATGGACTTCGTTTTTGAAGCGCTCGAAAACGTAAACCCTGACGAGGTTGACAAGGTAATTATATATAGGCTTCATGTTTAATAAAAAAACGCTCTCCTACGTATTTTATCACTAAAGTCCCCCGTATGCTAGTCGTTCGCGTTGTGGCTACGTAATTACTACGTGGAACGTGGGGTGAGCGGCGAAATTATCGGAGACCTATAGAGTGAGAAATACAAAAAGTGAGCGTGATAAATATAAATGATACTCAATTTCCGGTGACAATCGGAGCGTGCCCGAAACGTGCTCAGATGAATATCAAAAAAGCCGCCTTCAATGCGCTGATTATCGCACACGTCTTGGCAGAGAGATTTACAAATAAACACTAGGGCGTGTATGTTTCGCCTGTGTATACCCCGGTATCGATTGAATCCAATTGACACGCACTCCACCGCAAATACACACAGGCTCGCACGCGCACATGTGCACACACATGCAGATACACACACGTGCGCACGCGCTCACGTGCACTCACACAACCACGCGCGTACGTACACACCAATGTAAGAGTGAGCTCATCGTAAGAAGCGCCTATACTCTCATCACACCTCGATCTCCTAAACTAGTTTGAACACCAGCATCTATAGACTAAACACGAATGTAGGAGTAAGCTCGTAAGAAGCACTGATACTCTTATCACACCTCGATCTCCTAAACTAGTTGAACATTAGCATCTATACATTAGTGATCTCATTCACCCTGTCGCCACGGCAATGCTTTTTCGTCGTCGACCGCGCATTAACTCTGCCCTTGGAGTAATAAGCTGACTTATTACTCCAGGCTCTGACCAAGACTGCTGGTCTGATTAGTAGGAGTCAAAGGATCAGTCAGAGATTACTGGGAGTAAATACTTCGTGCGGAGCATAGATACAGCATATACCAGTATAGATAAACCGTATAGATAAACCGTATAGATGGCATCGGTTCCGCTCGCTCACTGACGATGTATTAATGTCGGAGCGCTCTGAAGATGCTTTGTTTCTGCGCCGTGGCATGCGAACAGCCTGCATGTATGTTACACCAATCTCAGAGAACAGTAGTTCATTGTCGTAGGCTGAGCGAGCTAATTCTTAGGGGGGGGGGACAAAATTTCATGACTCAACTGTGTAATGATGAGCGACGGGCGCAGCTCTTGATCGACGTTCATAGTGTGGTAGGGGTAGGTCTGAGACAAGGCTTTCACGGATAAGTGACAAAAAAATCACGTTAGGGTTAATTACGATTATTAGCTAGGCTTATTTTTTAATTTTGCTCCAAAATCTAGGGAGCAGCTTTCCCCCCCTCCCATATTACTCGTATACTGGGATTTAATCATTCTGTATAGCAATGCATAATGTGTAATGCAAGAAGAAATAATCAAAACTACAATTTGACGTAAAATGTCAGTTGTGTATGTTGTAGATTCAAGACATTATTGCTTGTGCCACATGTCGCGGCCATGACGTGTAAACGCAATTAATTTAGTTTGTTTGTGTATGGCGCCGGAATAGTCTAGCCATTTTATGAAAGTAATGGATCAAGCTGTCACCTATTTCGATATGCAGCTGTCGTTGAGTGTTCTGTTGTGACTTGTCATTACTGCTACGATTTGATTAATAGAACCTGCGCAGCACGCGTAATTTGGCTTGTAGGCCAATCCAACGATACGAATATAGGCTCATATACCATCCATCATTGTTTTTACATACGAATGTGGCTTGCATGACGAATAGTGACAATGCTTGCAAAGAGCAGTGCTTCGTAGTCGACGTAGCCGTTAACGCGCGTCATAATTTGGTGACGCGCTCACATATACTTCCATGTTGCCGACAATCGTTATTTTTTTCTGCCGCGAAATTCTTTTTATGTGCATGCGTGTCCTATTGATTACACGCGACGGTGGTTGCCGCGGGTGAGAATAAACAATAGTTGTGAACGTCAGCTGCATAAATGATCGTGCGCGTTTGCATTGAAACGAATTGTCGGAACACTTCGCTGTTGTAAAGATTGCAGTGTGTGACAACCTGCCGTCGCCGACGTGCGTGCGACGCGCGGTGGGAGGAGGGGGGGGGGGAGACGGCGCGCTCCTATTCGCGCCTACACGAACGGTGTGATAGCATATTTGCGTAGTTACACAAATGCTGCGTGAAGAATGTCAGTCAAGTCTGCGCCTGGTCAAGTCTGGTTAGAAGGCTCACCGTTATTCTGTGGTTAATTTGAGGTGAGCATGTTCTGTCGAACTATATGGTAGTCAGTGCTAGTGCGATAAAAGGGTTTGATTGCAAATTTAGATCACTGTGGCCTGACAGGATAGATGTAGCGGGAAGTGGCTGGCAGTTTTAGTGTGGATACTCTGTGCCGGTCTATAGGCTTTATTTATAGCGATGCCAACTGTGGAAATTTGCAAACATGCAGTCAATTTGCACACAGTGTACAGAGAATACCAAATTTGGAATTTCTGCAAGGCCCACGTTGCTTTCAGTTTGTGATGGTTAGAGTACGGCTGTATAACGTTTACCCCGAGAGTAATGGTGGCATTACCTGCACATCGTGCCACGCTTGACAGTCCTGTCGCCTAGTGACAATTTCGTGATGTCCTGTTAGCGTAGGTGACAGTCCTTGGGGTGTTTGCTAGAAGGTTTCTAAGCTGTAGTTCCGACTTTGAAGAGCGAACGTTCTCCGTGGCGAAACGTGTCAAATGCCGCCTTACTTTTAGTAGTAAAATTGCGCGGTTTAGTATTTAGCTCAGCCGACAGTCAGACGAGCTTGTTGAATGGCAATAGCGTCCGTAAGTGCATACGTGCGTACGTGCGTGCGTGCATGCGTGTGTGCCTTCGTGCGTCCGTCAACCAAATTAGCAGCGCGAATCTAAACGGATTAAATTGCCGCATTCACGTTCGGCGTGCAGCTGGTAATCGAAAATGGCGCCGAAGCAGGTCAATAGGACATTAGTCCCGCGAACGCACAATTTCGGCACAAACGACTTCACCTGCGTTCTTGATGTTCGGCGCAACGTCGTGAAGCTGCAGCTAGGCCAGGGGGCATATCTTGCAAAACTTTGCCATGACGTGTCCGAGTTGTCCAACGGATACCCGTTTATTCAACGCTGACCAATTGTCGCAACTTTTTTCTAAAGAACCTTGAAATTTACTTTCGTATGCGCTGCTTTATTATTTATTTGTTAACTACTACTATTATTATTATTTAATATTAGTATTACTATTATTATTTATTGACATCCATAGCCTTCCCATGGGAGACAATCAACCTCGAACTCGAGGGATTGCCGATGATGATTACTATTATTAGTTGTATTTCCCGCGACGAAGTCGGCGGGGATACTATGGTTTCATGTCTGTCCAGCCGCCGCCGCCGCCGCCGCAGACACTTTCCCTTTCGCTCTATAACTCGACCCCTGACCTAGCGTGACCAAACATGGTATACTTACACATGTTGGAGAGAAAGTACGCAGCGTACCAAAACCAAGTCACTACGACCTTTATTTGACCTTTACCTTGACCTTGATCATATTTCCCTTCTGCTCTATAACTCGGCCCCTAATTGACCTAGCGCTACCAAAAACCTTTACCTTGACCTTGATCATATTTCCCTTCTGCTCTATAACTCGGCCCCTAATTGACCTAGCGCTACCAAACTTGGTATACTTACACATTTTGGGGAGAATGTATGTCGCGTACCAAAACCACGTCACTGCGGCTTTTATTTAACCTTGACCTTGACCTTTATCATATTTCCCTTCCGCTCTATAACTCGGCCCCTAATTGACCTAGCGCTACCAAATTTGGAATACTTACACATCTTGGGGAGAAGGTGTGTCACGTACCGAAACCAGGTCACTGCAACCTTTATTTGACAAATTGACATTAACCTTGACCTTCATCACATTTCTCTTCTACTCTATAACTTGGCCCCTAATTGACCTAGCGCGAGCAAACTTCGTATACTTACACATCTTGGGGAGAAGGTGTGTCGCGTACCAAAACCCCTAAGGCAACTAATTTTAACATACTTGCACATCTCAGGCAGATGAGTTGTGTAACAAACCTTTGTCTTTGTGACTTATTTAACTTTACCTAGCTTCTACGTCCTTACAGAGATATTTCATTCATACTAGATCATGGGGGATACATGTAGTTGGCGACAACTGCCCTTTCTAGTTATCAATATGTAATGCTTTTATTCTATATGCTACTCGATGACCCCGAATATAAATAAAATGTTATTTCATCTCGTTCAATGAATTGTCATGTTCTGTTGAAAAATGGCGTAAAAAGGCATTGGACTATGAACAGATGAACATTTATAAAACGAATAAATAAAAAAAAAATTGATTTTACTTTAAATGTGAGCGTTTAATGCAATCTTCTGTTCGACAGGCTACAGTTTATAGAAATGGGAACTGTGAAAAAAAGTACAATTAAAATTTTCATGGAATTACAGAATGAGCGAACGCCGCTCTACGTAGCAACGGCACATGGAAATCTAGAGGCAACCAACCGACTTCTGCAAGTGAGAGCTAACATTCACATTAAAAATAAGGTGTGTATTCATCTCAAATCACAGCCGCTGGCTGACTGAACATGACTTATAACTGATTTATATCAGCATATCAAATAATCTACTTGAGCATGGTTTTGTAAACGGTAACATGATTCCATTATCTAATTATATATTCAACATTTTATTTGTAATGAGCGACATTTAAATAAGATTGTTTCCAAAACCTTCGTAGTCGCGTGCTTCTACAGTACAGATTTACAGGAATACATCATGCCCATTTAAAATGTATCAAATTTTCAACCAACGGCATCATAAAAGCAGTGAATTCATAGATAAAAGCACACAATTTCTGAGCAGTAGAAAGTTAATGTGCATCTAGCCGCCTTTGAGACAAGCAGATATTTACTTCCCTTCGCAAGGGAACCGTTGAATCAGCTTACAAGTTACCGGCTTCTGTATTTCTGCTTGGTTATATAGCGTTATCTAATTGATATTCGTACTCCACTCTCTTGGATCCCATAAGTTCTTAGCCTACCAGGAAAACCTTTAAATTTTGTAGACATGAGAACCGCCGAATACCTCATATAGAGATAACTAATCTCCTGATCATAATCATGATTGCTCGCATCGTAGTCGCTGAACTATTAAAAGACATTTACGCGATAGGTTATAGGCCCTATAGTTCCTGCACTGCTCTGTTATGATGTATTAAATAATGAATTCAGCGCGAGTGTAGCGGGCATCATGTCAGTTTCGATCAAAAAAAAACATTCTGGTAAAATGTTGACGCAGGATGGTAGCACTGCCGCCCACGCCGCTGCTCGGCAAGGACACCAGGAGATACTCCGCGCCATCATCGACAGGGGCTTTGACGTCGACGACAGGGATGCGGTAAGCAGATCATTGCGAATAAATGCTCGGCTCCATAATACACCCGCTAACATGCCTTCACACACGCATACGAAATTCCAGGTAGACACGATATATTAATAGCGCGCACACTTGTTTTCGAAGATGTTTGTTATCCAATCTAAACACCGTGCGAAGGTTTAGGTGGGCCATCACCTCTTCTATATACAAATGTAACTTGATGCAGGTCTAATGTTATGGTTAGGTACACCACAATTTACCAATCTATAGCTAATAAAATATTAGCAAACCTTTCACGGCGGTGTTGTTCAGCAATCCCTCGTTCTTCATCAGAATCACCGTAACCCCACTTTCCTCTTACTACAAGAATTTCCCTATCGTCGTGGCTGTCCGCATTGTCCGCTAGTAAATGAAAATCGGAAAGTAACCATCGAAAAGTACGGAAAATTTGTTATCATGTAAAACTCCTTCTCCCTCTCTTCTATCTATCTATCTATCTATCTGTCTGTCTGTCTGTCCGTCCCTCCGTCTGCCCATCCGTCCCTCCTTCAGTCCGTCCGTCCGTCCGTCCGTCCGTCCGTCCGTCCGT
>NW_014577413.1:224463-227523 GCF_000485595.1 Priapulus caudatus
GTGTTTTGTTTAAGCCCCCGCCCCGCAGTGCCAAGGCTCCGCGCCACCAAATATTGGTTGCAGTGTTTCATGCTACGCTACTGCGCGCTCCAATACGCGCTGCCCGCTCCATAGTTGGCCCCGCAAATGAAAGCAGGGCAGGCCCGCTAAGATAACCGCTGTGTAGGTAATACGCCACAGGCGGCCAGACCGGTGCTAAATCGCAATACGCATGCGCATAAGCGCTATTCAGGTACCTCGCCTGTGACCGGCGCTGAGTCTGCCCGTGACGCGGCGGAGCGAGCAGCAGACAGGATAAAAGGCAGGGTTAAACATATGCAGGCCCGAGCCTGACGCGCGCCTAGTTTAAAATACGATAAAAATGTTGCAGTCTGTAACCGAGATGATAACCAACGTTTAATCTCTACAGCGCGCGCACTAGCGAAAGCTTGAACGTGGTTGCGCGCAAGGCGTCGCGCACACTAACACACATATCTCTCACACTATACATACACTCCACGGCACGCAAGCACGCCACGCACGCACGGCACGCTGGATGTTCACGCACGCACGCACGGCGATTCACGCCGCACGCACGCACCACGCAGCAAGCACACAGCTGATGCGGCACGACACCACACACACACTAAGCACACACACATATATATATATATATTCGATCAGTCCCATCTATGGCTAGCCGCACATCTTATAGATCTGCAGAACTGATCCATACCTTCTTCAAAATAAATTTGTAGCATTCACTTCGTGAATGATGCACCCAATTCATGTATGCAATGGTAACAATTATTGCTCATGGGTTTAGCGACGCATAGATGTCAGCCGAGTCGAACCAGTTAAGCTTCGCCTGAATTTCGCGTAGAACTGCACCTTTATAATAATGATGTATAATATTGTATGTATATGTAGACCTTTGTATATATTAGTTACGCACCAATGGTTTCATTAGAAACGGTTGTATATCTCAACTGTCGCAGTTCAAACCTTTATGGCATGCGTAAAAATTTCAATTTAAAAATGATTATAAGAAATTTCACTTGGTAATCTCCGTCTATATCTCGTCCCATTTTGTCTACAACCATGTAGTCATTTTTCGTTGTAAGATTAATTGAACATTATTTACGTAGCTACAGCTAGCGATCCTCTAGATATCGCATATGCTCTATAAATAATCTGTATCCTCCTCGTTGCTTCACCAATTTTCGATCCTTCAAAAATGTTCGCAAACATCTGGCAGTTGCTATGATTACTGATAAAGTGGTTGACTATAGCCTGTGCATCCCATAAATGATGCAGCTAGATGAAAGCCGAAGGGCATAACTATTGGATTTGTGAAATGATTTATTGTGATGCTTGCGACGGCGGATAGAAAGAGAGAAATGGATGTGGATAGGAATGGCGAGAGATGGGGAAAGAGCGACGGTGAAGAAAGAAACAACGAGAGAGTAGGAAAGCCAGAGGCGCAAAGAAAGTGAGCGCGCATGAAAGAAGGGGAATGGCCGGGGGGGGGGAAGGGAGGAGGGAGAACAGATAAATAAGGAGGGAGAGAGAGAGAGAGAGAGAGAGAGAGAGAGAGAGAAATTGAGGAGATAAAAAGGGAGAGATGAAGGGCGGGATAGAGAAAGAGCAGTGAGAGAGAGAGAGAGTGGATTGATAGATACGTAGATAGACAGATATATATATACTAAATATGATATTAGTATATATAGTATAGATAGAAGATAGATAGATAGTATAGATGGACGCACGGACGGACGGACGGACGACGGACGGAGGACGGAGGCAGACGAGGGACTGGACAGAACAACGACCATCCATCCATTCATCCATCCATTCATCCATGTTGTATTATGTACATTTAGTGTAGTATAAATAGGTCTACAGTCAACTACGGAGATTATCCGTGCAGCTGTGAGTAGTATCGCGCAATACGGACTACGTGATCTGGACGGAAGTTGTCCACCCCGTTCCAAATAATTACCAAATCAATTGACTGCCCCAACAATTACCTGCGATAAACGTCGCAGCTAGGAATACCATCTGCGCCTCGTGTAATTTTGCTAATAGCGGGTGCTCTGCGCCATGGCGGCTCACTGACGCTGAAGGGGTCGTTGTCGTATATGTAGTACCCGAGGTGCCGGCGAGTATGTCGCCTACGCCCACTCCCTAACCCTAACCCTAACCCTAACCCTAACCCTAACCCTAACCCTAACCCTAAACCCTAACCCTACCCATATCAGATAGTTACCTCGGGTACATATTTGTACTACCTTATACGACAACGACCCTTCGTGCCTCACTGACCGCTGACTTTTATTGTCAACAGGAGGGTCGAACTGCGATGCACATTGCTGCCGAGACAGGCCACGCCAGCATAGTCGAGCTGCTCCTCACAAAGAACGGCGACCCGAATTGTGAAACGGTAGTAAGTGTTTATTGACTACATTAATGTTAAAAAACCTTGGCGGGCATGTTTGTCATCTGCGAACATCAGTTATAACTTATACGTCAACGACAGCAATGCTAACATCGTAATTGGCCATTATTTATCATGTGATCTGAGATCTAGAATCTGGTTATTGGGGTCATTTCTCTAAAATAGTCATTCTGCTGCATGTATTGGCTGCAAAGATAAACAGAACTAGAAGCGACAATATAACAGGGATGTAATGCTAGAAACCGTCACATCTAGGTTTCTGTCTTGGTAATATCGCCACTAGCCTGTCCTCGTCTGCAAGGATATATGATGTGTACTGTAAGTGATTAGGTCGACATATATTTCAGCGGCGAATAGTGACAAATCTGTCACTAGCTTAGTCCTTATCCGTCTCTGGTATATATATATATATATATACAACTAAACAACAGCATCCAAATACAGGTACCTATACGGTAGCCACAAGTTACCTGCTCGTTTTCTACTATACGTGGCGAGAAGTGGTTTTCTGCCGACGTGAAACAGTCGTAGGGCTGGAGGGGCTACATACGTGGCTACTAGTACTACGTACAAGTAATTTGGCTAGTTTGTTGATGGATTGTAATGATATTTTGTGCTGAAAT
>NW_014577413.1:229001-243768 GCF_000485595.1 Priapulus caudatus
GTGTGTGTGTGTGTGTGTGTGTGTGTGTGTGTGTGTGTGTGTGTGTGTGTGTGTGTGTGTGTGTGTGTGTGTGTGTGTGTGTGTGTGTGTGTGTGCGTGTGTGTGTGTGTGTGCGTGTATGTGTGCGTGCGTGTGCGCAGGCCGGTGCTGGTTGCCGGTGCGTTTCCGTGTGTGCGCGTGTGTGCGCGTGTGTGCGACGGAGGGTTGTGCTTGCGTGCGTGCGTACTTGTGTGTGTGAGCGTTCGTGCGTGCTTGTGTGTGTGTGCGTACGTGTGTGGGGGGGATTGGTAAAAATGTGTGTATGTGTCTGACGATGACGAGTTTGTTCCCACTTGCTTAGCCATGTTCATGTGTGCATCTCCGTCACACACGCACACAGAGACAAAACGTAATTTATTACTGGTTCGTTTTGTTTTGTTTCTCATTCGCCGCGCACCTATATTTGGTTGGTCCGCATGGTATTTTCAGTACAATGTCTTTAGATTTCACATTTCAATTTAAGTGTTTAATCATCTAGGTTTGGTTTGTTTGCATGACATCTTCACGGCAATGTCGTTTGGCTGGTTCTCGCTTGGTTCACGTGCTATACGTTATTGGTTGTGCGTATTTACATAAGATTTCTCAGCTGCGGGCACTGAAGCTAAACGAAAAAATGATTAAAGTTTGAGAACATGAGGAGTAAAGCCGACTGGTCATTCGTTCACTACAAGAGGAGCGTATAGTCGATATTACACATGAAGCGCATTTAGGTATTGTGAATAACTATGGCTATGCTTTCCTGTGATGCACAGGATAGTGGAAACGAAAGGTAGAAACGTGCGTACCTTGTCAAGTTGCTGCACCCATCATGAGCAAAGAGCCATTAGAACTAGTTTTACTACTAAGAAAGTCATTTGAAGTTAAAAATACGGCAAAAATACCAGATTTTCACCGCTCATTATCTCAGCGTAGGGGCATCGTAGGTACAAGCGGTTTGTTTTATATTAGCAAGGTAGGACAGCTGTTCAATAATACCGCAAAGAATCGTCAAAATAAAACGGGCAAAGTTTTTTAATTAGACTAATACTGCAACATGGTTTCAGCATTTCACCGTTGTACGCTCTCCTTCTTTATACGTGCTTGATTATAATAAGCACCAACTATTACTCAGAGTCACTCATTAACTTAATCATGCTCCTAAGCTGGGTATTTGAGGCGAGAACACATGAGCCCAAAGTCAATATTGTGAGGTGACATTTCAGGAGAGTGAGAGCCATCTATTCTTCCGCGCATCGCTCTACATCATGAGAATTTTTCGCTTACCTGGACCAAAAGGATGACTCTTGAGCTGGACTTTGGCCACGTCCAGCTTTGACGCGGTCATTATGCTGCATCGCTCTTAGCCGAGAATCACTGTTACGGCCACCAAGTATACTTTCAGCAAGCACTTCTAACGTGAACAAGTGTGTCGTAACACAAAATGACATCGGATATTTCAAAATCTAATCAGTAGCACGCGTTAGATTTTTCTGCACGTATAACTACGTAACGCTTTCCGACAATTCGCAATCCCTTGTCATCATATTGCGGTATAACACACACATATAACTCCGACGTCCCCCCCACGGATGTTGTTACCGATGTCGGTTAGCAATATACGGCGAACATGCTCCCGCATCTCTTACGCCGGTAATCAATTAGTAACGAACGTAACCCAGCGGTTTCTGCGCTTGTAATTCATTTGGAAATGACACCGCCGCTAATTATACAGCATTTTCGTGTTCGTTCCGAATGACCGATGAGTTAGCGAAGCAGACACGTAATGGCCGGTGAACACCAGCAGCAATTGTCTAGAGAATGTACCCGACATCACGTATATTTATTAACGGTCAATGTAAATACCTGTGCAAAAACCGCGTACCGTTCGTACACGGTAAGTACATCAATAATACACATAACACGGGAAATCAGCCGCAGTTACTACGAGTGTGCAAAGAGGCTGCTAAACTGTGGCATAAATAACTGCTAAAAACAAATGCAGTTGTGTTATAAACTCAGCTTGGTAATAAACTCGGGTCATGGAACGCAACAATTCACAACCCCAGTAATAATAAAAACGAAGGTTCACGTAGAGTGCTAATGACTCTCCGTTGGCAACGAAATGGAAAAAATGTTAAGAGGTTGAGAAGTGTAGACATTACGGCAATTTGCTCAAACCGCTGCAACAACTGACTAACGAGTAAACAACGCCGACTGAAAAATCACTAGCTACACGCAGTGTGACTAACAGCAGTCGTGTATATCTGTTGGGGCTGAGAAGTCACTATAACGCTCTCGTATTTATACCAGCGCTAAGACACGGCTAACTAACGACGCAATGTATAACGTACGTCAGTGTATGTGACGCCATGTCACGTCATCCCACCTTTGCGGCTTCGACCGTCTCCACCGGACTTTGTTACACCATTAGCGCATGTCTGCTCACACCGCGTATTGGTATTGGCTTGTATTTGGTTAATCGATTTTCGCCTTGGGAAGCAGCGCACCGAGAATGTGACCGAGAAACATGCTTTTGTATTTTGATCGAATGCTAGCTGCGCGGGGAATAAGGCCGTGTCTACATGTCTTTGTTGACACCGGAAGAGCTCCTTAACTCCTAAAGGCAGTTGTGGTTTCTCAGTTATCATCGGTCAGTTATGAAAACACATTACGTTAACCGCATACAATGAACTGCGTTTTGAGAACGAAATATTACGTGAGAGCGTGGTACGTATTGCGTATATTACGTGAGAACGATTACGTGCACCGTGAGTGGATGGATGCGCGCTCGTGTGTGCGTATATGCGCGCCCGTGTGCGCCCTTGTGTGCGTACTTGCGTTCGTGCGTTCGTGCCTTCGAGCGTGCGTACTTCTTCATAGCATTTCTTTTGCATGTAGATCCTGATCCGGATATAATAACACCATTTGTTATACGGCTGTAAGCAATACCGCATTGTAATTGTTGCATAGTACGTCAGGTGATGTTATTTATTTAGATTATATTAGATAATATCACTGATAATATAGATGTTATTACATTAGATTATATTTAATTTTGGAGTCACGCCCGCATGGTAGCTCCCGCTAAATTGAGGCGGCTCATCCCGGTCCAAGCCGAACATCTAGGCATTACTATCGAGGGACCTGTCCGGTGTCCCATACCCGATAATATTCAATGTTGCCCCCGTGGCGCGCCGCCACGGCGAACAGCTATTTTGATATACATTTTTCTATCGCCAATGGTGAGACTTTAGGCAATGACGTAGAGCCTATTCAGATATTACAGTACATAGGTTTTATATATAACAAAACATGCATTATTATGTGGACACTCGGACATTAATAATTGTATAATTTATATTCACGTATATGCACATATTTCATTCTTGACATATATTTGATTAAGTGATTAATATAACTATTACATGTTGCCGTAAATAGCATTAGCATGTTTTAATGAAAACACGGAAATTGGCTTAATCGTTTATTCCCTGTCGCGTTGCTGCATTCATCGTCTGCATTCATCATGCATCATTGTTTATTGCTCATGAGTATAAGTAATGAACGGGCAATACGTTAAATCGGCCGGATTTTTGACTTCAAACTAGTTGAAATACATTTTACTAGGTAGGCTTCGCTGATAAGTTTAGTACTGAATTGGGAGCCTAGTGTCAGTCGGTCATTATGGCTAGCTTAGCTACATATACGTAGCAATGAGTAGGTTTACGTACAAATAACAGGAATAACGAGCGACGCTCTCCGACTGTATCGCATAATCTACATTAGCAAGCATGAGTAAATTACCACCGGCAGGATATGACAGGTGCCCTCATAAACTAAGCAAAAGTAATTAGGGACATCGCAGGCGGGAAATACTAATCATAAATGTAGTAATACGCATTTAATCGCATTACGCATGCAGTCGGATATCTAAAGGCCAAGCCCGCCAAGTCTTCGCATGCTAATCGCATGTGAAGTCGAGTGTACCGCGAATACATTTCTTCTAATCCGAGCATTGTTTTTTAATCACATATTACATCGATCTTAGAGGCATATTATTATGGAATTTTATACCAATCAGAAGAGTTATAGCTTAATTAACCTAATTATACCTCGTGGATTAGATGAGACTGCATTCCTGTTGAACTATTGTAAAATGTTCATAGACATTTCGATACAATTCACGCGCCTATCTTGAGGAAGTAGCGTTTGATGTGCTCTGATAATTTCTCCGCCCACCGTCCGGTTGATACCATGGTGACGACCGCTATATATATATACAGTATATATATATATACAATGTAACACATAGTTTCATTTGTTATTATTTTATGATTAAATGCGATTATTATTATTATTATTATTATTATTATTATTATTATTATTATTATATTAAAAAGGACTGCTTGATATCGCGATTTTTTACTCAATTAAAATGGGGTCGTATGGGTTGGCCTTCCGTAGCAGCCGAGATGCTGTATATATGCGGGCTTAATATATGCGCGTTAAAAGTATAAATATTTTTTATATGAGCATTTACAAACTGCAACATACACATGATCCTTGGATAGGGCGCACCAGCATAGATGTGATATTCCGCTTGCCAGGAATACCATTCGACACTACTATGAGAATGTTATCGCAGTAATATTAAGGGAGATATAAAGGTGATAGCGGCAATAAATTCTACCTCTATCGCAGATAATTATTATATCAATATGCAAAGGTTCCTACATTAATTATATCTACTCTATTTATACGTTGTGGATTTTGCACACACACACACACACACACACACACACACACACACACACACACACACACACACACACACAAGCACAAACACGCATGCCTACACACAATAATAATAATGTTAATAATGATAATAATAATAACTATTTCGATTCGATAACTATTTGTGTTATAAATTTTTGCATCTTTTATTTCGCATGCATCTCGTTCCATATAGCGATAACAGTACAATTTTATCGTTCGCTCTGCATGCACTTTTAACCACTAGCAGAAATTACCGCTCCTATATTCAGTATAATAATTTCGAGACCTTTGCATCACGACCAATCGGCTACTCTTACCACAGTTCCAACTAGTAAAGCTAGGTTCTAATGACGCTACACGCGTTCTGTGAGGGCCAGCCACTACTGGTTAACTACGATAACTCATCTGAATTTACATTTCTCACTTTTCATTCTCTTACATTTCAGAATGGAAATACTGCGTTGCACTTGGCAGCCGAGAACAACCATCCACGTATAGTCACCGTGCTTATTGAACACGGTTGTGAACTTAACCCTCAGAACTGGGTAAGTGACAATTACCAGCAGATCGCTATACTTTTAAATCTCCCAAAGACGTGCCTGTGAAGCGCGTGGTATAGGCCTATAGCGCAGTACAATAATCATCGAATACGAAATTACGTACAATTAACCATTTTAATAGTGTCGTTTGCCTGTCTTTCGTTTGCTAGTTAATCAGTATGCGCGTGTTTGGGAATATTTAAAGATGCAATAGAACGAATTTCCCTTAAGTCGCCTCATTTAATTTAACATGTAATTCTCTATGGGCGTTGAATACAGCTGCGTTGGTCAGCTCGGCGCCGGCATTTGTTTATATTTATGCAAAAATAGCTCAATTATTCTACGCGTCTGAAAAGATAACCGTCATAGTGGAGGTTCAAGGGCGATCTTATGGTGGTGTGATGGAATTTGTGTTCTGTCACCCACTCGGTCGAACTGTCTGTTTTTATCAGAAACGGGAAGAAGCAGCGTGATCATAGTGAAATGTCATCGTGTGGTTGTATGAAACACTGTAGATTCGTAGATTATTACTCGTTCGTTTAGAATAGCGCTCTACGTGCATTCTTATACACATTATTTACTTATATCAATCGAATCGAGGGAATCATTGCTCCGTCCAGAGAACAAATACTTTCCAGCAACAAAATGTTGAACTCAATCGGTTCAACGACGTTTTGCGTGTCGCTGCAGACACTAAAGCCCGGCGCACACGTGAGTTATTTTACTCACGTGTGCGGCGGATTTTCGTTGAGTAATTTGACTCATGCGTTATTTTACTTGAGTAAAATAACTCACGTGTGCGCCGGGCTTTACGTACATGCACTCATGCACGCACGTACGTCAATTATTTTACTAATTATAAATTATTTTATTTTATTATTAGTAAGATAATCTTGATCAGAACATAAGGCTGTAAATGTATTTAGATGAGCCTCTGGTGCGATTTCCTGTTCTCACAATTTTCACAATTTTCTGGGGGTAAATTGGACCCCCCCCCCCATCCCCCGCGCCTTCTCGCTCAACACATTATGGGCGCGCAAGAGCCACTCTTCTTTCTAAAATGACGGATCCGCCGTTGATGGTAGTACATTTCTTTGCTAATGCGGCGCATGAAAGCGCGGCCAATAACTATTAGGAACAACTGTTAGAAGAAATAAAATATTCTGGAGCACAGTCACGTTCCCTCGAAGCGCACTGTATCTCTTCACTCAAATCTGCTCGGGATCGAATGTTATGTATGGCTTATGATTTGATTGGCTGTCATATCGAGTCTCACAACACTATGGTATTGATTGTCATGGCAGGAGCAGAATTACCCCTGCGCGCCGCTACGCAGTTAAAAACGGCGACTGTCGAGAGATTTCTTTTGGCTAACTCGAATAAATATGTCAACATGATGTAGCGAGGGATTTTATTGACGTTATTGGTGCAAAGGATAGGGAGGAGAACGAATCCATTCCGTTGCGTTTGCTAAATGTTTGGCGTGTGTCACAATGACTGCTCAACTGTAACACGAGTATTAGCGATGTCTGGACGTGGGGACGCTTGCTCACTCTGAGTGAATCCCCGAAGGACTCAGGAAATTAGTTCTGACAATGATGCCAATGCCTAATGGCTAACATTGTTAACCCTCCTGGGTAATCAAACTAAGAGTGCCGTGTACTAGCGATGCTTACGATGCGAATCATTAATTAAGGTAAACAAAAAACCCTGGCTGTGTTGCGGCAGTACAATTCCACACTCTAATACACGCTGTCAACATTCAGCTGTGCTACGGCGCTTCTACATTTGCACCAATCCGGTCTGCACGCGAATATTCCCACGCAACGCAGGCATACACCAAAAACATACAGCGCACTTTTTCACATCGTCAAATTAAGCTAATACATTCGGATCTATATGTAAAGGCCACCCTGGGGAAACGCTAATTCAATGCAATATAAAATAACTTATTAGCGAACGTAGAAGAAACAAAACTTTCAATTTTTACACAACAGTGCGGCGAAGGGCGAATTTACAATGACGTCTTTGCGTCGGAGTTACGTAGTTATTAGGTAGATTTGGGTGAAGAGTGGCTCCTCACAGCCGGATTATCCTATAATGTACGGTGCAGGACAGTCCTGATTAATCGCTAATTAATACTAATTACTAATTATTAATTAATTAACTAATTAGTAACTAATTACTAATTAATGATAATACTAATTAATACGCTAATTAATACGACACATACAGACTCTCGTGTCCCTCGTCTCTCTCTCGCGCGCGCGTCTATCTTGCTATAAAGGCCACAGATACCTAGGCCGTTTACCTACGTTAGGCCCCTCTACACACGAGTATGTGAGCACACAAGTGTCCCTATGTATGCCTGGCACGCTGTTTAACATGTCAGTTAAGTTAGAGTTAGTGTTAGGATTGAGCACGCACATTCACTAACGTCAAACAGATATAGCCATATGATATATAATTATAATAATGTTATTTTTTCATTTGTAGAGAGATCAAATTCCACTCCATCTTGCCGTCGAAAAGGGACATACTATGGTGGTCGAAGCCTTACTGAAAACGGGCGTGAACGTTGATGCCAAAGAAAAGGTAGACTCCTGGTGAAACCAACTGTTTAGCAACGAATAGAAAAGCGATTAAAATTAATAATTTGAACATTAATATCGAAATGTATCTGACAGCTTGATATATAATGTAATAATGAGTTTTCTACACTTATTTATGGTACATTATATCATTATGCCTCGCCTATAAGCTAACATAACCAGGTAGCAGCTCACCTACAACGCGCAAACGCACACGCGCACGCACGCACGCACGCACACGCAGATACACGCACGCACGCACGCGCATAAACAACACTACCGTAACTGCATATATATATATATATACGTAAATAGTATAGAAACGGTCATGGGTTATTTAGATAATTCAGTAACAGGTGATACGCGTAATGGTGGGAGTAATTTATGTAATGTCATCAATAAACATACCACGACTAATATAACGTTCATCCCAGCAGTGCGTTAATGAATCAATGTGCTGCAGCACTAGTGAGAGTAGAGTACGTGTATAGTTAACGTCCCTTATAGGGCCCCAGAGAATCAATTTCAATCCACAATGTAGTATGTCTGATATGCTAATGAGCATCATATTTCGGGTTACCCTATATAGGTCATATTCGTCATTCATATTAATTATGACGCGCTCAAAACACAATACGTCTATATATTCGGCTATGCTCTCATAGCTTGGATATGCTATTACGGATAGAAGAAAAGAATAGCAGAGGGGTTCGCTATATAGTGGTCGATATACGGCTCTACATAGTGAAGTGAGTAACTGGGTCATCAGAAATAAACGCGCTTACCAACACGTACCTATCTCCCCACCATTCTAATCTAAAGATCTTATTATTGACTTCTTATCGTGGAATCGCGGGTCTTGGTCAGTCCATATACGCTATAGCTTTTCCGGCAGATTCTAGCTGAAATGCCACATTCATATGATCCTCTGCCACTCGGTAAAACAACACTAGTTAATTAACATTAAGTTTTCTATTTCTGAATAAATAGCAGGTATCGACCTGCGCATGCACGTCACGTATTGCTATCGATCACTTGGCTGTTGTTACAGGCGCTTGTCCGTTGAATGGGCCATGAGTGTTACAAGTAGTTATGGCATCATAAGTCTGAATGTAGTTTTTAAGTGATCATGACATGTCGTGCAAACGTTATGACGTTTTTTAATCGCGATAGCCGCAGCTGCTTGCAGATTTTCTTCTGACAGCGGCTCCCAGAGCTGTAAGTGAATGCTAATTAACACTACCTGTTATAGTCGTGGATAACTGTGATAGAGTATATACCTCCGTTTGGTTTTCAGATAATAATTATTGTTTATTTTCAGAATGGCAGAAGCTCGTTATACATCGCAGCGAGGGGAAGCTTCGTAGCTATAGTTGATATGCTCATCAAAGCAGAACGCGACTCCGATGCCAAATTGGTAATCAATAAGAGTAAAATCCGTAAAAATGGAAGTCCGCTTTAGTCCCGTTGCACTGTCACTATGTTTTATGCGCATAGCACAATGTTTCTGTAGGCGATGCGATACTAAGATCATTGTATTGCCCTTCGATTTCCCTTCACGCAACGGGTAAGAGGAGAGATAAAGGCGAGAGCAAATGAACCGAGAATGAATTGCCGGTGCAAAGAAAACCCGAACCAATTCATTACCAATTTAAATATTGTGTAGGTAGAGCAGTAGAGTAATAGAGCAATATTATGTGGATATATAAATTTATCAGTCAGACGCTCTTTAATAAAACGTCTGTTTCACTTTTGCACGCGTAGTTATACTGGTTTGCAAGTGTACGAATCTCTCAATTTGTCATGTAGCTTGTTTCCCCTCCTTTTATAACAGACAGTCATACGTGTAAACGGAACAATGCGTCGCATCGCAATCATTAATAATTTCGTACGAGCTTGGCAGCAGCGCGCACGAGGAGTTTCATTATTCATGCATACTGCTTGATGAGCAATTCATTGTTCTGAATCCGAACTAGGAAATTCTCATAATATAGCCGCGCGGACAGTCCCTGGCAGGTGCCAGGCATCACAGCCACTAGCGTTTCAATCCCGTTTCAATATGTATGTGGACGCGACGTAGGATTTTCTCGTTTACTGCCATCAGAATTCTCAAGAGGTTTAAAATTTCGTGTATATATATTATTAGGCCAAATGTAAGCTAATGCACGGCAATGTTTTGTTGGATGCGCCTAATAAAAAAGACTAAAAATTCTCCTCAGATGTGTAAAGAACAGCTAAGCAACAGCGACGCCACTATTCCCGAGCGTTAGAAGCTAGGCTGAAATATCGCGTAGACGAGATTTTTACGTCACCGGCGATGACAAGTATATCCATATAAAACTAACTACTCGCATTTGTGTACGCCTTTTGTATCAAAATACAGGAGAGTGAATGCTGTTCCCGTCTCATACATCGATTGCAGCACGATAACAACAAGCCAGGCTGGTTCCCGCAGGAGGGCGTGGCAAACAATTGTCTCCACAACGTGGACTATACTGATGTAGAGGCAATGCAATCGATCCTCTGGAAGCTAGCTACCAAGCATCTGCATCCCCACGACTGGAAGCAACTTGCATTCCACTGGAATTTCACCGAAGAACAAATAAAAGCAATAGCGCATCAATACACTGGTAAGAGACAAATTAAATCATCGAGCATTTAAATATACGTATATTTAGATTAACGCTTGTGTTTCATGGTAGTGGTAATTGCATGCGATTCATCACTCTAATATATTGATTAGGAAGTGGGTGCGATGCCTTGATGATTCACACATAGACTGCCTATTATTCTCCTAATAACGTTTTGTCGCTGTACCCTGACTCCTGTCGTACATTGAGCTGTAGGTTGTGTAAGATAGTATGTTAATTTATCTATGCCTTCATCTACAGGAAACAAAAGCTACAAGGAGCACGGTTACAGGATGATGTTGGTGTGGCTGCATGGCGTCAAGCCGGAGGACAACCCTCTGAAGCTCATATTTGAAGCTCTGGTTGCTATCGACAGAAAAGAAGCAGCAGGTAGTAACTTTAATTCCTGTTCTCGTGACGACACTGTAGAAGATTTAATCGGTTCGATGCTTGATGACTATTCAAGCTACAGCTAAGACGTGATTAGAACCAGTGTCTGCGTGAGCATGTATGCGTGCTTCGGTGTGCGTGCGTGGGTGCGTGCGTGCGTGCGTGCGTGCGTGCGTGCGTGCGTGCGTGTGCCCATGCGTCATATGTGCGGGCGTCCATGCGAATGTCCATGCGCGCATAGATACGCGCGTGCGTGCGCATGCGGTAGAGAGAGGTAGCGAGAGTTCAAGATATAGAGAGAGAGAGAAGGAGAGGGAGAGAGAGAGAGGAGGGGGGGAGAAAGAGAGAGTGAGAGAGAGAGAGAGAGCGCACAGTTTAATCTACAGAATGGAATACACTATACCGATAATGCAAATACATAAATTACTACGTATTATACCTGCGTAAAATTTAGGATGCTCGCATTAAAATTAAAAAACTTACCACTTATTAACCGTTTGCAGAGCACATACGAAAGAAACCAAACGACCAAGCAAGTGGACAGCAGTTTGAATGCGTACCTAGTTTATGCTGTATCCTATGACATCGGCGGAAATGATTATAACTTTAACTATGATCTACATAAACAATCCAGATTGGTGCCAAAAAACTTTTAAAGTATGTAGGGCAAAACCGTAGCTGGTAAGACAAAAGTCGATGGACGAGGAATATGATATAGATTATATCTAAGCTCTTCCGGTTGGAATGCGGGTAAGTCAAATAACGTACCTAAAAGAGATGATGATTTATACCACCTGTTCATATCCGGTATTTAGTGCGGTAGAAATTCAGTTATAAACGCGTTCAACCAAGCCATATATACTTCGATTAATTCAAATGATGGTTCCGTAAAAATAATATTCCATGAACTCCATGCGTTACCAGTAGCTTCTATATGATCGTGCCTTTAATATTAGATTGTCTCTGACGCACACATATATCTCTAGCAAGAGCACATAATACTATATATTAGCATATGAATATATATATATATATATATATATATATATATAATCAGGAGTGAATAAAAACAAATGTGTTGATTTTTTGTGAACAAATATGTTTGAATTTACCCCTAATATAATAGTGTTATGGGCGCCTGCCCTACGAGTGCACAGAGTTGTCATGTCTGTCGTGTCTACTGTCTTTCATCAGGACAGAATAATAGTTGTCTTATTAAATCGTAGCTCTATGATGCTGAATTCGTACATATGCCCGCGTATAATTCAATCCGTGTCAACTTCCACGATTTAGGCGTGAATGAGCTTATTTGACTGTATGTCACGGTATCACAATCATTACCGTGGCAGACGGGAGCGGGAAGGGGGTATAGGTGGTATAATTTACCATGTATAATATGTCATATTATGACAGGGCATGTAGCGGAAGCAAAGGGGCTAAACTGGTAGAGCTAGCATTTTATTATTCCTCTAATATTTCTCCTTCTCTTCTCAAAAAGACCTACTTCAACAGAGAGGCTCTTCGGTTTACTAAAACTGATAAAAGCAGCAATGCGGAATTTGAAGGGAGTGATCGATTTAATTATTTATTTCGTTTTCTTTAATTTCGTTAAAAATCCATTTTCCGTACGATTCCCATAACGTCAGTGAAGGGATATCGATGTATCGATTCGACATATTATTATGTTAACTCAATTTGTAATGTGTTGAGTCGATTTGGGAATTATTAAATTGACCTTGGTATTAGTAAATAACTTAATCCAATTACTGTGGAAGTGCATTTGTAATAAATGATTTTGGAAGTATAGGTGCTTCGCATACTTCCTTGCTGAAACAGCAAAATGAGCTCATCCGTCGCCAGTTTCCGTGTTCGCATGTTATCATATTTATCTTACTATGTTTTCGTGAGCAGGAAATTAGTCTCGTGCGTAAAACATTTCCAAGAAGTGACACACCCTATGAATTTCGACAGTGACCTATAAATGCAATGTGGGAGAGCTGCAGCTGCATCTGCGGCATAATCACCTCGGGAAATAATTTGTCATGAGCAAGCAATCATGCCACAATTCGGGATTCTCGGGAACATACAGTATGTGTGATGTGCACATTATTTAAACATCGGAATTTAAGCGACCGTTACGTAGGTATATTGGTCGGATAAATTGATATTTCTGCACTCAGTACAAATGTTAGCAAGAAAAACAAAATATATCTGCGCTTGCTTACGTGCATAAATATAGTATTTTTCGTGTTTTAACCATGGTGCTATGGTCCGATGATGTCGTTCCTCCTTCTTGATAATGTCAGTTTAGCGTGGTTCTTCATCCATGGTTTTTCGTACTCGTGTGCTTGTGTGCGTGTGTGCGTTCGCTACGAGAAGGGGTGATCCTGATTGACCTGAATTCTACGAAGCAATTATCATAATATAGTGTGATTCTATAGGAATGCCGAAAGTAAATTGATGAACAGATGGTTAGAATATTAATGAAAGTGATTCATTTGGTAAAAAGAAATTGATGAAATGATGTGATTTACCTTCTATTCTTCATTATTTGTCTATGAATATATATATTCTAATCCCATGCCCATATACAATTAATAGTGTTATTATGTGAATATTTCGATTCTTACCAATTTTTCAAATAAACTTGTAATTGTTATTCAATGTAAACACCCGTTTTTTCTAGTTATTTTTCTAAGTAGAATACCTCCGTCGTTTACCAGATCTCATGCTTCCGTGTACGCAGGAGGTTTGGCCATGCACATTACCTATATCTTGCATGTGTTTACCAGTTAAAGATTTAGAAACTGGTAATCAGTCTAGTTTCTTTTCGTACTGTGTGAACTATTTCGGAGTTTGAGCTGGTCATCTGATCAACTAGAACTGGATACTGTTACTAGAGCTTTGGATTTTCGACAACACAAGTACTGTTTCCAATCGCACCTCAATTCACGATATTTTCGCCGCTTTCTCGCCTCTTTCTCTCATTTACTTCCAGTACGTCTTTAATTCCAATTCAAAAACTAGTTTTTGCGTGTTTATTGAGAGAGAGGGTTAGGACGAGGAGAAAGGGCAAGGAAGCGAGAGGGAGAGAATCCCGTGTGCCCCCCTCCCGCCCGAGCGAGAATTAACGGGGGTGTGAGCGGGGGGGGCCATGAGAGGCCGGAGAGAGTGTGCGGAGGGGAGGAAGGTGTGAGTTGGAGGAGGGATGGAGGAATTCGGGGGTAAATAGTGAAGGAGGTGAAGGGTAGAAGGGAAGATTAAGAGAAGGAAGCAGGAATAAATAAATGGAGGAGAAGGTTGGGAGTTGGTGTGGGGGGTGAAGAGGAACCCTGGAGGTAAGGGGGAGGAGGGTGATGTAATTCAAGACGAATGCGAGAAAAAAGTAAAGGAGTTGAAGAAGGAGGAGAGATGCGGGAAAGAGAAGGGGGAAGAAGAGGAAAATGAAAGACAAGAAGTAAAGTAAGTGCCGAGACACGATGCGATAGAAGTAGGAGCTATTGAGGATGAGGAGAAAGGGAGAGTGGAAGAAATGAAAAAAAGAGGAAACGAAGCTTATAAGAAGAATAGGAATTGAAGATAGTGAAAGTGAAGGAGAAGAAAGCAAGGCGACGAGAGAGGGAATAGAGAGGAGAAAGTAAAGAGATGAAAGGAGGAAGATGAGAATCGATAAGGCGAGTAGAAGGGGACAAATAGAAGAAAGGACGAGAACAGTAAGTAGGAATAAAAGGTTGGAAGGCGAGGGTAGGAGAGAAGGGAAGGAAGGGGGAGAAAGGGTGAGGAGAGGAGGGGATGCGGGAGGTAGAGGCGGAGGAGAGAAGGA
>NW_014577413.1:248385-251811 GCF_000485595.1 Priapulus caudatus
ACTCACGCGCACGCTTGCTCTCACTCACGCGCACGCTTGCTCTCACTCACGCGCACGCTTGCTCTACCTCACGCGTGCGCTTGTTCTCCCTCACGCGCACGCTTGCTCTCCCTCACGCGCACGCTTGCTCTCCCTCATGATCACGCGCACGCTTGCTCTCCCTCATGATCACGCGCACGCTTGCTCTCCCTCACGCGCACGCTTGCTCTCCCTCACGCGCACGCTTGCTCTCCCTCATGATCACGCGCACGCTTGCTCTCCCTCATGATCACGCGCACGCTTGCTCTCCCTCATGATCACGCGCACGCTTGCTCTCCCTCATGATCATGCGCACGCTTGCTCTCCCTCATGATCACGCGCACGCTTGCTCTCCCTCATGATCACGCGCACGCTTGCTCTCCCTCATGATCACGCGCACGCTTGCTCTCCCTCACGCACAAGCTTGCACGAGGTGCGTGCCTCCGATATCCATTTCGAGGCCCGCTAAGCCAAGCATAAAGCGCGCGGGCAAGACGTCACACACACAGCTACGCAGAAGGCAGAAAGGTGCGATATGATAGGACTACTAGGCACTTTAATTAAATTAAATTTTTTTTTTTAGGGTTAGGTTTTTTTTTTAAGTGCCTAGTAGTCATATCCTAAGTGCCTAGTAGGCATATCATATCGCACCTATCTGCCGGGTGCCACAGCTACGTTCATTGGGCTAAAACAATCGAGTAGCGCGGTTAGGGATTTTCGGAAATATTTAATTTTAAGAAAAACTTCAATGTTCAATGAATGACGCACTCGTTCACTTTCGAAAGCAAGTAAAAATGCCAAATTTTTCCACTTCGGTGCGAAATGCATCGGCCGGGCCTTTCATTATTTACAAAAAGCACAGTCTCGCCAAACACCTACACGCAGTAACGGGTCACGTCGTTGACCTCAGGAACTAGGGCATTCTGCTAGGCTAGAACGGTTTCCTACGATAGAGTTTGGCACAAATACGAAAATAACACGCTGTTTAGCGCACTGCGCTGCATCCTTCTGTTGCATTTTCGCATTTCCGCAATCAAAATAAGCCCCGCCTTCTTCGTTGATGGGCATGAATCGGGCGTCGGCGATTTGGTGGTCATAAGTCCCCATATTTAAAAATATAAAACACTGGTGCGACGTAGGCTGTGATTAGAAGACACAAAGTGTCAATCCTCGGCGTGTCTCGGCATCATGGCCGCATCACGTCAAGCTGATATCTGACCAATATTGGCAAAACAATATTGGGCCAATATCACCAGGCCAATATTGGATCAATATAGGCAGATATTGGTTCAATATAGGCAGTGCAGCAGTGAGCTAGATATATCTAGCGCCTTGCCCATCCAGCTCCTTGGTCAGTAGACGATATTTAGCAAGTGCCATCTGCTGGCAAAGATTTATGTAATAAATTGTTATCATCAGCCCTGTGTTTATGATTGGCAGAGCGCCCTAGCTTGTAGAGTGCAACATGCAAACTGCTCCCCCTCCCGTCCTACCCCTTGCCTCACCTGTCCTTCGCTCAACCTCCTTCTTCTTTTACCGCTCTCAGCTATCTTCCCTGTGGCCTTACCTCAATCTACCACCCCTCTCTCTCTTTCTTTCAGCAAGCTATATTATGCAGTATTCTTCAGAGTGGTACGTGTGCATGCGTGTGCGCGCGCGTGTATAGATACATATTACAGCGCATAATACAGTCTCAAAACACAGCGCGCCAAATATGTGTCTAACTATATATTATATAGTTAGACACACATTTGGCGCGCTGTGTTTTGAGACAGTCTGGGGGTGCCTCGAAGAAGTGCGGCGCTGTAAAGCCACGCTCCAGTTGCAGAAACGTAATTAACTGGAAAGCTATTTAGAGTAGGTAGGCAGTGTTAATGTACATAATGAAAATGACGCTCCGACGTCGGTCGCGGTTGACTGCCAAGATAATTTTCTTCGGCCGTTCTTTTTTTACTTTCAACCCGAAGCCGGGCAGACTGATAGCACGTGTGCTTTGTAAAATCCGGTCCATGATATTCACTTTGCTCGCAGCATCACCCCATGGGTTCCCCGCTATGCCGCCGATATTAAGTCAGAGAGACTGGTCACGTTGAAGCAATTTAAATTCTCCCTACCTGCCACATTGCAATAGAAAGATTATTTCGAAGCATAAAACACTCGGCACACATTGGCCGATTCACGTTGAATAAACGTCATTAAATAACGATATTTATAACATAGAATGGAGACCTTCAATGGGAATTTTGGTCTTTCCCTTAAATTAAGTAGCGGTTATGTAGCGAAACTATCTCTCTGGTGCGACCACCTGTCTGTAAAGTTGGTTACCACGACTTAATTGGTGATGATTTACAAATTACGCATTATTGCAATTATGCATTAAAAGAAAATTAGTATTAGTAGAAAGTAAAATATTTGTGTAATATCAATGTTTCTGAAGGCCAATCCCACTAGATGGCGCTACGAGGTCAGAATTCAACATGTCATTTCCTATTGGATGGTGGCGCCCCCAGCTAAAAAGAGCGGTAGATATCATAATTATAACAAGTGCGGGCGGTAAAATCGTCGACCGGAGACTATGTCCAGCACTATATTATGTGCATATCGCTGTCGGCCGTACGAAAAAGATGGCGCTCTGCAATTCGCAGATACGCAGGAGGTCGTCGAAATTTACCATGTTTCCCTATAGTCGGACACATATTTAGCGCGCTGTGTTTTGAGACTGTATTTTGCGCTGTATTATGTATCTATACACGCGCGCGCACACGCATGCACACGTACCGCACTTACTCGCACGCAAGCTCGGACGCACACACTACCGCCCACCCGCCCAGAGGTCCGCCCATCCGTACACGCGTACGTACGCACGCCCCCCGCACGCATGCACGTACGCACGCACGCCCCCCGCCCCCGCACGCACGTACGTACTCACGCACGCACGTACGCAAGTCACAAAATCGAGCTGTGATTGGTTGAGTCATCCAAATACATGTTTCCTAACTCCCGTGTGTGAAGCAATATACATCATGCTCTCCCTCACGCGCACGCTTGCTCTCCCTCACGCGCACGCTAGCTCTCCCTCACGCGCACGCTTGCTCTCCCTCATGATCACGCGCACGCTTGCTCTCCCTCACGCGCACGCTTGCTCTCTCTCACGCGCACGCTTGCTCTCCCTCACGCGCACGCTTGCTCTCCCTCATGATCACGCGCACGCTTGCTCTCCCTCACGCGCACGCTTGCTCTCCCTCACGCGCACGCTTGCTCTCCCTCACGCGCACGCTTGCTCTCTCTCACGCGCACGCTTGCTCTCCCTCACGCGCACGCTTGCTCTCCCTCATGATCACGCTTGCTCTCCCTCACGCGCACGCTTGCTCTCCCTCACGCGCACGCTTGCTCTCCCTCTCTTACGTG
>NW_014577413.1:252986-257256 GCF_000485595.1 Priapulus caudatus
CGGACGGATGGACGCACGGACGCACGGACAATCATGCGATTCTACAAGCTGCATCTGACTTTGTCAGCTGAGCTAAATATTAAGAGATCACTCTTGTTTTCGATGTTGATGATAGTATATAGATGGCACAAAGACCAGGGCAGAAGATTGTGACAATACAATGACTACCAATAAATAATTACCCATTACAACAGCAATATTTCTTATACAATCCTTATTTTACAGTATAAACATGTTGTTAAATACAAATAACACACAATAATTAAAATTTAATACAATTAAACGTGCATAAACATCAGTAGTCATTCTCCTTTTGGTTGATTTACAAAGTCCAAGGGTAATAAGAATTATTGCCATCCAATAGCTAAATCTTCTTAGATATAGGTGGCGAAATCTAGGTGGATATGTCCTGAGCTTCTTCCGCAAATGAGCCAACAGGCTGCGCCGACCTGCAAGGAAAAATCTGCAGTTGACCGCGCAGAAAGTCCAGTTCACAACTGAGCGTTCTTCGCTCTTGCAGCAGTTTGTTCTGTGAGGTGAGAAGCTCACAGACTTGCTGCGCTGACTGCTGCACCTGCGCGTCCGTCTCCTTTAGCTTCTGCAGATTCTGGAGATGAAGTTTACAATGCCGCAGATTCTGCGACTCGGTGTCGCGCTGCACCCTGGTGGCCACTTCGAGGTGTTCAGCCAGCGCACGATTGTTCGCACGCAGCAGCTTCACTTCGCTCCTGTGCTTGTATGCACTCGTCTCCAGCTTGCGCAGTAGACTATGGCATACTTCTGTCAGCTTCCTGAAGCGTGCACCCTGCGCGGCGAGCGTATCCTCGAGTCGTCGTTTGTCGACGAAGTGATCGGAATGCAAGTGTCGCACTATATTTGCTAGCTCAGCTTCCTGCTGCTCACAGTGCCAGCTCAGTGCCTTCATCTGCTCGGCAGTGCCAGCATCAGACTTCAGCTTCTCTGCCCTACAAGAGTTCAGTTCGAGTCGCAGCCGCTGCGCTGTGCCGGTGACGTCGATGCACTCCTCTCTCAAACCGGACATTTCTCTTTCCATGCTATCGATTTGGCACCGCATCTTTCCGACCTCGTCCTGCAGACGTTTCCCCTCCAGCTGCGCCTGTTTGATCGCCGTCTCGCTCGACTGCTTCACTCTCACCAGGTCCTGCTGCGCGACTCTCTGCTCGCGGTCGGCCCGCGCGAGTTTGCCGCTCACCTGCTCTGCGGCACGTGACATCTCCGCTTTGTACGCGTTTATCTCGTCGCGCGCGAGTTCCGCTTCGTTCGCCAGCGCTGCTTTCTCTCTGCTCACCCTATCCAGCTGATGCTCGGCCGCGGCGAGACGCGACTGCAGCGCGCCGGCCTTGCTCGCGAGTTCCTCCGCCTCCTCCCACGCGTGACTGCGCGCCGCCGCTCGCTCCTCCTCCACGCACGCTCTCGCCGCGCGCACCGCATCGGCCGCCTCCTCGGCGCGCTTCTCCAGCTCGGCTCTCAGCTGCTGCTTCTCGACGAGCAGCTGCACCTTCTCCAGCTGCGCGCGCTCGACGAGGTCGACGCTGTGCGCCACCTGGTGGCGCGCATCCCGCTCGCGACGCTGCAGCTCGTCGAGCGACGCGCGGAGCCGCGCGACCGACGTCATCGTCTCGTCGCGCTCGCGAGTCACCTGACTCAGCGTCTCGGCGGCGCACGGCTGCATGCAGTCTGCGCAGAGAGGCCGCAGGGGTTCGCTCTCCGACGCGCGCGCCTCGCCGGAATTCGCTCTCGACCTCAGGTCGTCGCATTCGCTCTGCACTTCCTTTAGTTCGGCTTCTTTGCAGTTGAGCTGAGCTTGCAGTCGGCTGGCCTTCGCGGTGTGAAGCATGCGAATGCTCTCCAGCTCCTGTCTCATTCTCACCAGGACGGACGTCGGACTTGCGGGACGTGAAGCTTGTGCATCGCAACCAGCCATCGCGGGCTGGTCTTCAGCTGTTACCACGTACGATTTGGCTTGCTCGTACAGTAGCCTGTTGTTCTCAACGAGCGTGTTTGCTTTTGTGACTAGCTTGGAGAATGCAAGCTTACTATAGTGGCACTCACTCTCCAGTTGCTGGATGTAGGTGGTGTGATGCAGCAGCAGGGGAATTAGTTCCTCGACGGTCGGCATGCTCTCACGGTGTGGTGAAGACTGCTGTTTGGTTTCTCCCACCACCCTATTCAGCAATGTTCTCAACTCATTCACAGCGCGAGACGAGGGAATGTGGTCGGGTGGCGTCCCGAGCCTTCTCGACTGTGTCTGGTCTTCATCTACCTGTCTGTTTGAGTCAATCACAGTTGTCGCCATTTTATTACTTTAGCTAAAAATTATCCTTTGATATATTTAAACAATCAGCATTGATGTTCCCCATCAGCAGATGCTTTTAACCCGTAAAATCCTCATTGGCTTATACTTTGGGGGCCTTTTCCACTCATTCACAGCATCATGACATTCTTCACAACTGGACAAGTTTATAGCACCACTATTTATGGCAGTTTGCATTATGAATGTTTAGATAGTAACAGATGGCAGATACTGACCACTGGTCACCATATCTAACCTATCCTCTAGCTTGAACAAATTATTCGTCAGCTGCTGCAGGCTCTCCGAAACTTCCTGAAATGTAATTCATATGAGCGTAAATGATTAACTTACTCACTAATTTAATTACATGATAGATCCTTGATTTTGGTTAAAGTGACTGACAGGACAATTAGACAAAGACTACAATTGAGTTGTTGAAACACCAGCATTAGTAGAATTAAGGATTTAGCATTAAATTGAATTTACTAATATTTAATCATGATATTCAACCCCATCAATTTAGTGTCAATAATTGACAAATACATTTTGTGAACGTGACATTGCTTTTCTATAAATTCTCTGTAGACTATTTCTGCCGAGGAAATAATTCAGCATCTTTTTGCCCCATGTAAACAAACTTTAACAAACAACATGTCTGTCCATATACACTGGTCTACAAAGGTGAGAAATTGACGCCTACTGCTACATTTTCTGTGGCTGTAACGTCATTAATACAGCTGCCTTGACTAACCTGTACTAATAGCTGGGTCTTCATAAGTGATTGCGAGGTGACTTTCAATTCCTTAGTGGCATTTTTGTAGTTCTCCTTGAAGGTGGCATGAACATGGTTGTTCAGGTTGTTAGTGGTTTCACCTAATACAAGAAATGCTTAAAATATTAAAACATCACTAACTGTGTGAGAGACATCTAGGTATTTTCTTACATCAAAATGTTAAAATATTTTCAACAATTCCGAGAGCTATATTTTCCACGATTTTTATGCTGGCAATATAACATAAGTTATGTCAAAATGTTTTTAATTTCATCATTATAACTTGAAAGAACATATATACCATAACAACATGTATGTAACTGTTGGAATAAGTTCATTATATTTTATAATAATATATGAGTAAATTTACTATATGATGAATAGAGGTAAGTAACTTAAATGTTAGTAAACAGTTTCGACACCTAGAGGACGTTTTAGCTCTCACCAATTGCAAATATTTCCTACCATGTGAAAAATGGTGGAAAATTAAAAAAAACTTTCTCGGTCTCAAAATACAACTCTAACAGACAATAAAATGCTAGTATCCTTTGGCTGCCATTTGGGGACAAGTTTGTGCAACTTTATTCAACCTGATAAGGATAGCCGCACCAGTGGTGAAAACTGTTGCAAACTAGTTTCCGCAACAGAAAAGTACAAAAGTTGGATTCATAAAAAATAAACTTGCTCTTGAGTATGTAACTGATGCATTACTTACGCAATTTCATGTGAAGAATTCTGAAATACAAATAAAATCGTGTTAAGTCTACATTTAGTATATACATCTCACACACGACTGAACATTTCAAAACTGAATCATTTCACTACTGAAAACCCCAGCATACCTAAGATACTCCTTGTTAACCATTGGTGCATCATACTACCCTATCCTAAAATTATTCATTTTCGATTTTACATACTGAAATATACATGAATATACATGAATTATAAAATTATTCTTGCCTGGCTGCTGGGGTAAATAGTGGCTAGATTTGCTGCCTGCCCTTAAGTTATCACTACACCAAGCAAGTATCCATTTCTGTCTGATACACTGCATGTACAGTGGGGTATCACTCATCACACCAGAAACATCACACAACCTGTACATCTCTGTCTCTCTCTCTCTCTGTCTCTCTCTCTCTCTCTCTCTCTCTCTCTCTCTCTCTCTCTCTCTCTCTCTCTCTCTC
>NW_014577413.1:257281-259838 GCF_000485595.1 Priapulus caudatus
GCAAATAGTGGCTGCCAAGAAGTTCCTAATAAACCAAAGTAAAAGCACAAAGTTACATGCAATTATGTAGGAAATAACTGCCAGTTGATCAGAGTTGTATTTTTCAAATAGCTTTGACCCTATGTTACACTCGATACTTCATTCGATGTGTAACTAGGGTAAAGCATGAGTATAACTACATTTAGAACAAGCAAATCAGGGGAACCAAGAATGGGAGGCAAAACTAGCTTCCTTGTGAACAGAAGCAATAGGATAGTGAGGTTGGGGTGGGAGGGAGTGGAACTGCTATGATGGGTTTCTTATGTTTCTGTCTAGGTAACTTTGCTGCCTGTTATTTTCTCGGGCAGTATTAGTGCTTGCTACCTGGAAAAAGTTCAATCCTACTCCTGGTAATTGTAAAGCTTCAGAGAGTTAACAACTTTCATTCACGAGAATAAGTTTTAAAAATCCTGATTAAAGGAGATGATGAGTAAAGAACAGACAAGTGAATCAAAGTAACATGCTGCCATCTATTGACAGAAAAGAGCATGGGAGTTTACTAGCTTATCATATAAATTGCTGCCAAGATTATAGATAACGAACCAGGGCCTGGTTTACTCCATTCAGTTGGTGTGCTGGGTTTTGCGGACGTATCGTCAATAGAAATTGTGTCATCTTCTCCTTCTCTATGTTCCTGTTCATCGTCCTCATCACTTTCAGCAGCCTCTCCAGGAACAATGATACCTTGCAAGTTGCTCTGCTGCAGTGTCATAAATAATATCAATGATGTAGGCAACTTATACAACATCAAATGAAAGCCTTAAGGGGGGCTTATGTCGGGCTTGTGAGGCGACTCGACTGGAAGCAACTGGATTTCGAGCAACTGGAAGCGATCGGCAGCGTCTAGTTCCGTCCAGTTGCCTACTGTTCTATTCCGAGCAACTAGTGGCGGCCAGTCGCAGGCAGTCGCGTTGCAGTTGACCAACTTAAGCACTGCAGTCGCAGTGAATTGCAGCCAGTTGCTTCCAGTCGAGTCGGCTCGCAAGCTCGACATAAGCCCCCTTTTATACGTTTCTTCAATTGTAGTCAAACATCACATCTTTGTCTAGAGGTGATGATGGGTTTTCCCCCAAGTACGGTACATGATTACATTTATAACATATACTGAAACATAACAGAATCAACTGCCAAAAAATCTTGTTATGAGTGACTGCCTCTTCCCAGTTTAGGTTTCCACAGATGTCCATGCTGCATGGTATGTATCACAGGCACTTGGAGCGTTTCAATAAAATATAATGCTAAATAAATATGAAATCTATTTACTACTAGTCTTAATGTTTCTCTACTCTCTTTCACCTATTATTGCCGACAATTTCCTGTAAATGCCGTCCAAATGCTCATCTGCAAGTTGTAGCACACGCTGGCTGCCGCACGCTATAGCTGCTGCACAGTGCACACTGACCTATAAATATACAGCAGGTAGGAAAGCATGCTGCCAAAATTTGCTCGGCACTCGCTTGATTTCACACGAATACAACACAAATATTCAACCATTCTACTCCATCTTTGTTTCTATTTGAAGGACAGTGTTCACTTATATAAAAACATACTGTCTGTGTTCGTAACCGAGCTGTGTCACGCGAAATCACACAAAACCTGACGAAATTCTCGCGTTCGCTCCCGTTGCGCAGTTTATGTAAATGGCTGCAAGTACAGGGCTATAGCTATAGGCAGCGCACTGCATTTTGGGAAACTACCACGCTGCTTTCCAACTCCCGTACGAGCCTCGTCAAAGCCGCCAGTGCAGCGTCCGTGCCAAACGCAGAGACAGCGCGGCGCAAAAATGAGGTCACGAAGAGCGCCGGTGGGTGTTTCCTGATTCCGAAAGCCATTTACATAAACTGTGCAACGGGAGCAAACACGAGAATTTCGTGATGAAGTAGAAGATAGAGTAGAATGGTTGAACATTTGTGTTGTATTCGTGTGAAATCAAGCGAGCGTCGAGCAAATTTTGGCAGCACGCTTTCCTACCTGCTAAGCCTATATATTTATGTGTCAGTGTGCAGCAGCCAGCGTGTGTTGCAGATGAGCATTTGGACGACATTTACAGGAAATTGTCGGCAATAATAAGTGAAAGAGAGTAGAGAAACATTAAGACTTTGGTAGTACTAAGTAAATAGATCTCGTATTTATTTAGGCCTATATTTTATAATTTATTGAAACGCTCCAAGTGGCAGTGCCTGTGCTGTAGTGTAGTATCATAATTATTAGTACTAGTACTAGTACTAGTAGTAGTAGTAGTAGTACTAGTACTAGTAGTAGTAGTAGTAGTAGTACTACTAGTAGTAGGGCCTCTGACTATGTTACGTATCATTGACATTGTTAAACCGACCAGGCTCTCCGACTGTTACACGACGGAGGACACTCTCGCCACGTAGTGTTAAGCGAGATGGGAACTTGTGGCTATGACATTGTATGCTGTGTACGCAGCTTATTAATATTATATATATAATACACAGTGGCTATATGCCCGGCAGCCGGCGTATATCTGACGGCTGCCGGGCATATAGCCACAGCG
>NW_014577413.1:259863-277318 GCF_000485595.1 Priapulus caudatus
GCTCCGCGGCACTTGTTTTACTATTGTAAGTAAACAAGAGTATTATGTATATGAATTTTACCAATGTTGCTAATTCATCATTGCATTTGCCATTGGTATGAAACTGCTTACTGGCTCCGTAGTCTTTTTGTAAATTTTATCCAGAATCTGTACTTATTTAATATTTTCCATTTTATGCTAAACCGTTATTCTGAGTACATGCAAATATCAGCTTGTATATTCATTGTTCAATTTCATTGAACAGATATATTGTTTTGTTGCTGAGGTATGATTATGTACAGCTAATCATGTTTTCATTTTCTTTGATTTTTCAAAATTACATAAACAGAGACACGAACACAAGAAGCGGGGAAAACATGACGAAAACCGACAACGCCATGAAAATAAGAAGAGAGAGAAAGAAGCTACAGGGAAAGCAGTCCGTAGAGAGCATAATGAAGGGTACGATTAGAATACATACTCCTCTAGCTAGTACTTTTAGTTATCTCAATTTACTTATTTCTGTATGTTCTGGATGTTGCCTTGTCCGTTGCATGGAAGGCTTTCACAGGAAATGTCCCCAAATATGAGTTTAGGTTTAGTAATACAAAATTTTATTATTTTTTGTGCCCAATTATTAAGAGTGTTTTCATAGCCATGCACAGCCTTGTGTCAATGTTGGAAATTAATTTAAAATACAGCCTGGGGTTTTACTCCTCGTCTTATGTTAATCAGTTTGTGTGGGTGTGTATGCAAGGTGCAGAGTGCAAAATCAGCCTTCTCTGTCTGGTAGCCAAGGTTATACGTAATTCTAATTCGTATTTTGTAATCTGGTAGTCCATGATCAATTCTGGTAGTTCAGAATTTTGGTGTTCCATGATTTTTGCCAAAAAGAGTGGAGTACATCTACGTAATAGCATAATCAACAAATATGGCTACGTCCATGTTATTGATGAACATCTGGGATAATTAATACTAGTTATAAGTATATTTGATAATCGGTGGTAGAATTTATTTAAAATGAAGTTGTAACAACTTGCAGGAAAGAGAAATAATTTACATTTTGATTTTATTCATCTGTGTTAGTCAAAAACTGACAATGCTAAATTAAGTTGACACTGACAGTCAGCTAGGTAGTCCACCAGACTAGTTGTTACTCATCCGTGAGTATCCCTGGTAGTTTCGTACTAACGGATTACTGTTAATTTCAAACCCTGTACATGTATTTTGTAGGCATGAACATCAGTCGAGAAGTGATCGCTCTGAGAGCAGAAGGATGAGTAGAAGTAGCCGAAGTAGATCGCCAGTGTCTGTCAGCCAAGCAACAAAGCACATGCCAGGCAACAAGGGAACAGAACAAAATTCGGCTAACATACGGAGGGAAAGGTTTGAACTTGAACGGCCGATCAAGCAGGAACCTGATGACGATGAACCCGGGCAGTCCATAGAAGGTCGCACCAGTAATGGTGTCCGCAGATCGG
This sequence comes from Priapulus caudatus, assembly GCF_000485595.1. NCBI lineage: Eukaryota > Metazoa > Priapulida > Priapulimorpha > Priapulimorphida > Priapulidae > Priapulus > Priapulus caudatus. The sequence continues at coordinate 261,324 of NW_014577413.1, forward strand.
AAAAAGGAACCAAACAGGCTAGCAGTGACCCGGAGGACAAAGCTAAACCTGACTTTGGTCTTAGTGGTAAGCTAGCAGAGGACACAAATACATTCCGAGGTGTTGTCATTAAGTACAATGAACCGCCAGAAGCAAGGAAGCCCAAGATTCACTGGCGCCTGTATCCATTCAAAGGTGAGCAAGCTTTGCCTCTTCTCCACGTGCATCGGCAGAGTGCATACCTGCTGGGGAGGGACAGGCTCATAGCAGATATCCCCATCGATCACCCCTCGTGCTCAAAGCAGCATGCTGTTCTACAGTTCAGACTCGTTAGCTACCAGCGTGACGACATGTCAACTGGCAGGCGGGTGCGGCCGTATATCATTGACCTCGAGTCTGCCAACGGCACGTACATCAACAACAAGCGCATTGAGGCAAAGGTTTACGTCGAGTTGTTAGAGAAGGACATGCTCAAGTTTGGATACAGCTCGAGAGAGTATATTATGCTTCAGGAGAACTCAAAGGACGATCTCGTTGAGGATGGTGGAGTAGACTAAACGTGGAAGCACTGCTAACTTCCAGCATTGATGTGTAAAAATGTAACATATATCTCGACAAAGTTAGCGGCCAAAAAACTAATTGTGAAATCTCTACTTTTGCCCTGCGGACTTGTGTGGCGTTTGCTGCTGCTTGCTTTTGTAACAAGAAATTGGAGGCTAAAGTAGTTTGTAAGCACTGTGAGTTGCATGCTCGTTCGTATGATCGTGCTTGTTTGCTTGATTCCAAGAGAGAAATGTTGTTTGTTTGGCATTAGGAATTACATCCATAGTCTTTGTGAATGTATAATACCATACAGGGAACAGGTACCCATTTCATTTGTACAATCGCTATATGTTGTGTGTGTGCGCGGCTGTTGTGTCCTGGCGTCCGATGTCCGTCCTGTACCTAGTACACATCACCGCATGTGATGTGTGTGTTAGCCTGAAGGTAAAAATAATGTTTTTTATTATGACTGTTACAGATGGCATGGTTACTCAAACCTCTAGTTTGCTTGCTAGATATCAGCTTTTTATACGGTTCTGTTTAGTCAGTTGGCCAGAATAACACATGGGGTTTCAACCGTTTGTGACGTCAGTTTATACTGTGTAACCTTTTAAAATAGCTTGGCTACGTGGTAACAAAATGCAACAGATTAGAAAATTGAGACTTATACTAGACTTTTTTAATGGCAGTAAAATATGGGAGTTGACTTTTTGTTCTAGATAAATGTGCATTTGGTGTGTACGCACATGTCATGTGTCAAGGGGAAATACACGGGACTTATTCGATTATATCTTACTGGTTCACACTAACTGTTACCAAGACATATCTACTAGCAATAAGTCATTAAAGATTCAGGGCACATATTTTAAAGTTTTAATCTTTCAAGTGAATTGTGGTCAAGTTATGGCTATGGTATTTGTATAGATAATTACAATAGTGTCACTATCCGAAGAAGATTCGATTCCACCAACTAACCTAATGGCTCGATCATTCAAATTAAGAGGCGTTTATATGGTTCTGGCCGATACAAACCAACTATCTTGGGCATAAAATGTGTAATTGATGCATAAGTTCGTATGTATAGAGCTGAGAGTATAATGATCTTTTGACCGTAACTATGTTCGTTGATACGAGATGTGTATAATAAATCAATAGAACTGTTATAAAAGTGAAGATCTGTAATTTCCTTCTGGTTGATTTTGTGGCTGACCCACAATGTATTATCCTCGCTTTGACCATGAAATAACCAAGCTTTCTCCCAAACCTTTCCCGCTGTTTCGCTCAGCTCTCCTAAGCAGCTCAGCTTGTAACTATGTAAACGAGCATTCATCCATCGTAATAGACAGGCCAATAAACTGCTACATGACATATTTTTATATATAACACATTTAATACATGTTGTACAAATAAAATAATACAAAAATGTGCTCTTAGTTCAATTACTTTTACAGCTGATATATATTTATACCAATTATTATACAAATGAACAATGAATCCTTGTGTGGATACACCTGACTGGAGTATTATAGGAATACGCATAATGCATTTAGCACTACGTGTATGCTGTTAAACTTTTCCGTTGACGCAGTAGAAATGCTAATCACATGCAAAATTTCGTTTTGTGTGCAGCGTTTTTCACTTCAGAAATTAATATTTTATAGACCTATTCATTCAACCCAATAACCCCGAACTGCACAATTTACACTCTACAACTCTGGACAGGTGGACAATATTTTGACAATATATTTATCAAAATTCGACCTGTGTACAGCTAGCCAAGATGACAACCTCACTGTCCTTAGGAACCAAAAAACTAGGTTCAGCATGGACATCTTGTGACCCCCTTCAAAACCCACCAGAGGGTCGCCCCACCCCAGTTTGAGAAACACTGTTCTAGCACATTGTGTTCCATATTGGCTCAATGTCCTAAGTGCATTGCATTACATACCTCAAACATTACAATATATGGACAATTAAATATTTCCTAATATTATACATATTTTGCATATATTGTAATGCTAATTGCATATAAACTATGTTCATACACTGCATATAAAGGCTCTCTATTGAGACTGCTATTGATTTAGCTTCGATTCTCTACAATTCTATGTCGTAGATAGCATAGGACTACTGACAGCTGGTGAGGGCCAGGTGATGGGAGCCTTCACATTAACAATTGCAGTCAGTTTCCGCTTGATTTTCAAGAAATGTCTCTTGAATTCAATTCCGTCTCCCTAAAACAATTAAGTCACCAAATGTAATCAAGTGCAGGTAACATTCCAGCAATATCCTATTGTATCATGCAGCATATCGATAAAGTGAAACACAACATCAGTAAATCAGCGCATAGTTTGCCAGGGATCTTCACTCACTATCAGATTTCCTTGGAAACCATATAGAAATCCCAGACAGCATGAATAAGTCTAATATATAAGCCGCGTTCACACGTAGCAAGAAATCCGGTATTTAGCGTTCACACGAGGCAAAATGCGCGGTCCAAGAAATACGGTATCTAAACAGATCCGGTATTTGATGTAAATACGTGGCTTCCCAGACCCCGAATAATTTGCCGTGCTTGAGAAATACAGTATCTCTTGGACCGCGCATTTCCTCGTGTGAACGCTAAATACCGGATTTCTGAAGCCGCTTATTTTATAGACTGGTCCGCCCGCGCTCGACAGTTCCAGTGTAACGCGAGTGGAACTGTCGAGGGCGGACCAGTCTACGTATTTTATCGGCAGTTGGTGCGCATTGCATTGTTTATTTCGCATTGTTTGCTTGATTGTTTAAAGCAGCTCGCAAATACCGTATTTCTGGAGGCGCGAAAATTAATCAGCATGTGAACGCTCGGCCGCGTATTTGTCTCAGATTCGGTATTTCGCAAATACCGTATTTCATAAATACGAGGTCTCGTGTGAACGAGGCTATATAGCCATAGCCCCCCCCCACACACACACACAGACAGGTGGCCAGATTCATGCTTCACACCTGTTAATTTTAAATATTAACAATTTCAATACAAATTCTTATTTATTTTAAGATTCATTATATGTGAATTTTCTGTTAGACCCTTGAGAATGTCATTTAAAATGTTGTTGTTTTTATATTTGATTCAATGTTTTGTTTACACCACTGAATCAAGAATGTATGAGTAGACAGAAATTTATGTGTACTGAAATCTAATTACATGAATTACTCACTTTTGATAGTCGGAAGTCCAACAAAATGTTTGAGTTCATATCAAGCAGATGAGCCTTGAAAACCAAGGGCACATTCCTACGATCTCTTGTTGTTATAGTGACCTGAAAGTCAAAATTACGAACTGAAGTAACTCTTTAGATATACCAGTTCTCCCCAGGCCTTTAAAGCATGTCGAGTCCGACATAACTTCAAAACTGAAGCTAATTTGTGACATCCTCCGACATTGCCTAATCAACATGCCTTAATTCCCAGCTCTGTTTACTTTTGACCATCATAACACAGTTATGCTGTTTTCACAGCTTGATGTATACGTCTCTGAACCGATCGGTTTAACTGTGTATTGGGGCCACTTATGACACAAGTAAATACCTCCAATCGGTACAACCCCCTCCCGGGCCCTCCCCCCATCCATTCGTAAAATGACGTGCCCTTCAAGATTTCTGGTGAGAATCCTGTATACAGTTATTTCCTACAAAATTTAAACGTTTCTTTTACCTCTCCTAATGAATTGTGTTTGTAACTGTAGCCAGGCATGTCCTTCAGCACAGTGGTTAGTCTATCTATCGTCTCATCTGCAGCGGTTGTGACTATGAATCGTGTCATTCTCTTCACGAGTTTTTGTAATAATGTCTGAAAAATACCAATGTAATATGTTCTTAAGTTATATGTAGCTAGTTTTTAATTTGGAAAAATAACACTGGCTATACAGCTACATGATATAAAAAATTTAAATATTATATTAATGCACAATAAAAACAATAAAATATTCCAGTAAAATTACTGTAATAAAGAATCTAAAACGCAATATTACACGTATATAGGTATGATTGTAGAGTTGTTGACGAGTTAGACGAAATAAACGTAATAGGACGTTGTCATCTCTCCCATAGGAGTAACAACTGTATTGGGGCTAGCCTTACACATTCACATACCAAAATTTAACAAAATCGAATGAATTTAGATGGCCATTTTTATTTTTGCCAAAAAGTGGGCGTGGCTCGAAAGTAGGTCGACTGGCGTGCTCCAAAATATGAAGTTCAAATCTTTCCCATAGGAGTAACTGTATTCAATTTGAAACATGTGGGTCAAACGGTTCTTGAGTTATCGTTGACCGTAGGCAGACACTGAAATGCATAGTGAAATTGCCAAAATCTACCTAATTTGCATAATTAAAAAAAAAATTAAAAACCTTTTTGATATGTTTTGGGGCCAGTCCTCATTCATTCACATACTAGAAATGAGCAAAATCCGTTGAACCTGAACTGACTTTTGGCCATTTCCATTTTTGCCAAAAAGTGGACATGGCTCGAAAGGAGGTCGACTGGCGTGCTCCAAAATAAGACGTTCAAACCTCTCCCATAGGAGTAACAACTGCATGCAATTTGAAACATGTGGGTCAAACGGTTCTGGAGTTATCGTTGACCGTAGGCAGACACTGAAATGCATAGTGAAATTGTCAAAATCTACCTAATTTGCATAATTAAAAAAAAAATCAAAACCTGTGTGATATGTTTTGGGGTCAGTCCTCATTCATTCACATACCAGAAATGAGCAAAATCCGTTGAACCTGAACTGACTTATGGCCATTTCCATTTTTACCAAAAAGTGGACGTGGCTCGAATGTAGGTCAACTGGCGTGCTCCAAAATAGGACGTTCAAACCTCTCCCATAGGAGTAACAACTATATGCAATCTGAAACATGTGGGTCAAACGGTTCTCGAGTTATCGTTGACCATAGCCAAATGTTGACGGACGGACGGATGGACGACGGACGACACCCCATGGCAATAGCTCATCTTGACGATGTCAAGGCGAGCTAAAAACGAATATAGCTTGTGCTACAAGGTTAAACCTGTGAGTTGCCTTGGGTGCCATGCATCTGAGTACTGATGAGGATATCATCAGCTTTGTGCACTGGCTGAGAGAAACAGGCACCATGCAGGAGACCCTCCAACACAGGCTTGTGGTCTATGTCTGCACCTGCTGGGAACACACAAAATCTCAATGTATAATAATTGCTTTCTTGCAAGCTTTGCCATTCCAGGACAGAATAACAAGATCCGTACATAGACAAAATATAGTAAATGATTGATTTCCTGTTATAACGTGCTAATTCTTTACACACTATAGTGTAATTCTCCTGCCAGGTAAAGTGTTCACCTGAGAATGCGGTAACCTGTTTACCTGAGCCATGCCAGAGCGGCTGTGAGGCAGACATTCCTGTGGAGTATTCCTTAGTCGGAGATGGGGATAGATTCAAGTTAGAACACTTCCGTTTAGAAGTAGCAATAGTCGACGATAGATTAGATACTGAAAGAACATAAAGTAACACTTAAAAATCGGATGTGATTTATTCATGTTGTGGTAGCTGCTTTAACAGGCTTTGAGTTGCATATAGTGCATTTACTGGAATTACTTGTAATTGTCTGACGAATAACATAAATGAATCGCAATTGCAACATTACACATGCTTTGCATTGGTGTGCTCTATGAATAGGGGTACTAAGATTCAAATGGTGAGAGCTGGTTAAAATTTGCTGATACTCCTGAATTCTGCTTAAAATTGCCCCGAACTTCACATACTATTAAGAGGGTTGGACTCTCTTCTAGTATCTAAGAGAATAAATAAATTTTTAGCCCTTTCATTGGTCAAAATGTCATTAGACGTCTACTCTTTCCAGGTGGTTGGAAAGCACATTTCAAATGAAGTTGTGATGGGCAGAATTCAGTACTTAAAAGGTTTCTCACTTGGGCCAAGAAGCTATGTTCCCAGAAAGATAAGAAATGTTCTCAATTTTCATCAATCATATTGAGCTTTGATCACGACTGTAACCCTACGTGCCAAATGCTAAGATAAAGTCATTGCGATTTCTAGTCAATGCCTAAATCGCCTATTTCCCCTTCTCCTCCTTGACCGTCTCAACTCCTATTTTGACTGTTCTCCAGATTGAATTTTGGAATACTTGCCAAATCTGAATGACATGACTGAAGCCATTTAGCTGATGTGTCACTATCGTAGACAGACACAGGTGCATTCATGCACAGACACCTGTGCTATAAAATTAAGTGCTCCTAGCAGCTATGCTAAAAAGTGAAAGCATTGCTTACCATCCTTGTTGAATTTCTTAGTGAACCACACATGATTTTGTATCTGTTCTATTGATGCTCTCTTTTCAACATTAGGTAGCAGTATCTTCCTTAGCAATGCTGTAGAATACATCAAGACAGTGCAATTAGACAGCAATCACGATTAAACCAATCCATCGTTATCAATAACTAAACTGCAAACAATTACAATTTCTAATTAGATAAAATAGATATAGCTGGCATGTATCCTTTCCAGTTCTGAATCAAATGTTTAGATGCAGCTGGCAATGACTTGCCACGGCAAAATAATTGCCCAGTGAATATAAGGCAATGGTAACATGCCATGGGTCGCATCCAATCATCACTTTGTCTTGTGACTTACATTGAGGGACTATACAATGGAAATGTTAAATTATACTTTGAAATTCACACAACACGAATAGACTTATTAAACTGTCACTTTATAAACATGTAGCCGCTGAAGCTGTATACAGCACTGTACTCAGAATTTGAAAATGATCAAATTGAAATTAAGTTGACCCCTGATTGGAGTCACAAAAACCTTTTCTAGACATGTTCGCCTCATCAGCACACAGCCTAAACAGCTGACATCATTAAACTGTCTGAAGTGAATAAACAGTTGTTGTTATTCATCCTTGAAACTATGTATAAAAGTATAGATAGCGTTCATGCTAACATAATTTCAAAGACTTAGACATGAATACTTCGAAATTTACTATCGAAATATATTTTAGGGTTTTAGATTATTATGGAGAGATCCTTACAGAGAGCTAGGTTGTTTATCTTGGACCATGGTGTTAAGGTAATGTTACATTCTTTCCAGTCATAATACTCTTTGTTGTCATAATGTGGTTGATCCCATGGAAGTTCTGAAACAGAATATTCTACATAAATTATTGAAATATTTTACAGTATTAAGAATGGCTAGTCTTCATGTAACAAGTCCAAAACATTTCAATTAGTATTTTGTACTTGTATCATGGACGACAATTATCGTCTTCCAATGTGCTGCTTTGTAAAAGCATGAAACTTTATAACATTTCGTGATTAGTATCAAAGATTAGCATTATTCTGAACATGACTATAATAACCATTCATGGAAACCGTACCATAATCGAAAAAATAAGTTAATTTTAAATCTCTGTGGTGTATACTGCCACGAAGACCACTTATGGGGCAATTTAGTAAGGAATGCCAGTGCTGTTTCTATGTATAGTATCACATGAAAGCACATAAATGACGACGATGAAGACTATGCTACAAAGATAAGGCCTTTTTTATAAACATGATACACGTACATCAGCTAATATAAAAAATATCACAAGCAATTCTGAAAACTTCACTTTGCGCAGTTCAGAAATGCACATGTGCACATGACTATAAGCCTATTTACATGTGCACGCACACTTACACACGCATGTACACACACACACACACATGTACACATACACACAAGCACATACAGGTACATGCACGCATGCACACACGCACGCATGCACACACGCACACACGCAGATATTTTAAAAAAACTGTTGAAATGTTCCTACCGCCAGCAAGCAGAGCCACCAAGACTACACCGCAACTCCAGATATCTGCTGGTTCAGCTTTGTACTCCTTAGCACTGATTACTTCCGGGGCAACATAAGGTAGCGTTCCACAGCGCTTGTTTAACTGTCGCTCTTTTCCCTGGTAACGAAATACTGTTGCTAGGCCAAAATCTGTGATTTTCAGAGTGTCTGCAAGATAAAGAAAAAGAAGATGTCGACCGAATACTGAATATTCATACACTTGTTATATACGTAAATCCTAACAACAAAAATTTGAAAACTGAAATAGAATTTTCTGAATTCAGAAGCTGGCAAATTTGTCATGCCCATGTTAGCTGTTTTGATTTTCAACACTTTTGTTTGTTTTTTAACAATATTAGTCAGCCCCACACTGAAGTTCTAACAATTACAGAACCATTCTGAACATCACCACTGTCACCACACATGAACCGTAATTATATATTGCATATATAAATTGTGCATTACATATATCATAGGAGATAGTTTACCATCAGTGTCCAGCAAGAGATTCTCTGGCTTTACATCTCTGTGAGTCACACCTAGCTTGTGCAGGTAGGCCATGCCCTCTACTAACTGACGAAAGTAGAGCTGTGCATCAGGTTGAGGCATGCCAATATCTGGCTCTGTAACATAAGCTCGGTTGCTTAACAACTGAAGACCATAAGAGCACCTAAGCTGGCCAATTTTAGATGTATGATCCCAGAAAAGCAGCTATACATTTAATAGCATGGTTAAACATACACTGTCCATGCCTGTGCAAGTACGATCACAATTCTCAGGGAGACACAAGGACTACTGCAGATGCAAAACAGAGAGTCATAAATAAAGCGGGCTGTATTTCCCTGTGGACTCGTGTCAAATTTAAACCCTGCATATTGTACTAAATGAATACCCACTACGGATTTGCTTCAAGACGAATCTTAAAATTTGAAGAAGAAAAAACACGAAAATGATCGAAAATCACAGAAATCTGCTGATTTGGGAAGATTCGCATGTCTGCAATAAAGGACACTTGGTATTTCCATTAAATGGCATTGAAATTCACTGTACAGGTAGGTCCCGTTTTATGACAGGGTTAGGTTCCAGTAAAACAGGCTCGTAAAATAAAAAGTCGTAAAAAAAGACCAAATTATAATGCAATTAAATGCTATAATTCCACCCACAATGCACCACGAAAAAACAAAAGAAGTGCATATTGCATGTTTGGACTCACAGGCGTTGCTGCGATGTGTTATTGAGTTACATTTTTTTTTGTATTTTCAATTTTATAGGTAATTTTGAAAAGGTCGTTAATGTGAAACGTCGTAACATGGATCATCGTCAAACGGAACCTACCTGTATTGAATTTGCATAGTTCCTGCTTTACTATGGTAAGCACATCCACCATCAAGAATATCTTACCGATTCTGTCGAAGAGTTCACCGCCAGCTGCATATTCCAGGAAGATATAATGCAGTTTACCCTCGACTCGGTTGCCGAAAAACTGGATGATGTTCTTATGCTTTAGCAATCTATGTACAGCTATCTATATATGTAGAAAAATCGCATGACATGATGTGGATTCGGTGGCTATAGCTCCATCCTCGTTTAATTAACAATCTTGTTATGAATGGCAAAATTGCATTGCTGAACGTAGAAATGAAATTCCACCGTGGTTACTTTTGCTAGTTCGTATAGACCAATTCTCTATACATGTGTACTCTTGAACATTACTTTGTAAATATCCAGAGGATATATATGTTATACTATATGTATTGAGAAGTTGTAGTAAAAAGCGCCAATGATGTGAATTGTGAGACTGAGAGCTCATGAAAAATAATTTTATAAAATTTTAAAAATTTGGAAAAGCGGGGTCATAACACCCCTAACACACACACGCACGCACGCACGCACGCACGCACAAACACACGCACGCACAAACACACATATGTAACACCGCAAAACCCGTAACTATACATATAACAGACACACCTCTTTACGGATATCATTTTTAGCTGCTGGGTACTTTGACAGATCAATAATCTTCACAGCAACTGCCTCTTGTGTCATTCTGTTAACAACTAGTTTTACTTCACCATAAGCGCCTTCTCCTAGTGTTTGTATGAAGTCCCAGCCTTCCACAAACTCTTCTGCTTCAGTTCCAATCTGTGTCGCCATGTTCAATTCAACTGAAATCAAAAGCCTACAACTAAAGAAATATAGTGACAATGAGAAGAAAAGTGTACACCCAGCTTTAGGTTAATATAATATAGTAAACACAAGTTTTACAGACGCATAGCTAACCCTAGCTCTACCGGTGTAGCCCCTTTGCATCCTACGTAGGAAGGGAAAAACTTGTTTTTAATCTATGCTATAGTATTAGTGCCAGTGCCCGGGGTATTATAATATTAATCGGCACTCTGTTGTGGAGCAAAGAGCTTATACACAGTTATAGCTCTAGAACTATAGCCCTTCCCTCTGCCACCGGTGGCGGAGCGCCTGTGGCAGAGCGAAGGGGTATAGTATAGAGTATATATCGTATATATAGTATAGAGTATAGACTATATATAGTTCTATAGTCCGAGTTTCTTCTGACCAATGGCAATGCCCACACCGATGATTTTCGTGGAGCGATGAAACGGCGATCCTCGGCGGGATCGGAGAAATTCCACGTTTTGTATGGGCAGGTTGCTCTGACCTAACCCAAACGAAATCCACCAAAATCGTCGGTGTGGGCATTGGTCAGAGGAAACTCGGACTAATACTGTAATAGTAATGGCCGTGGCTACGCGTCCGGACATCCATCTCACACAGTGATCTTGCGACACGTACACGCATGATTGCGCAACGGTACGCTCTGCTGATTGCCGAGTGTGTGTGCGTGAGAGAGAGCGAGAGAGAGAGGGAATGTGTATGTGTGTGTGTATGCGTGAGAGAGAGAGAGAGAGAGAGAGAGACAGATATATATATAGAGAGAGAGCTAGGGGTGTGTGTGTGTGTGTGTGTGTGTGTGTGTGTGCGCGCACGTGTGTGTGTGAGAGAGAGAGAGAGCTAGAGCCTGTGTGTGTGACTGCGAGAGAGATAGAGCTGTGCGTGTGTGTGTGAAAGAGAGAGAGAGAGAGCCACAAGAGACGGATGAAAAGGATAGACGCCAGAAGTGCATATATCTGTATATTTTCCGGCAATCAGCAGGCGTCCCGTTGCGCAATCATGCTTGTACGCGCAGTCGCGCGATCACTGTGTAAGTGGATGTCCGATGCGCCAGCCTCGGAGGGCTAGCGCCGCACCGGTTCCGTATGCGTAGCCACTGGCGAATGAGTAATACTAATAGTGTTCTAGACCGGACTTCAGTTAGAGCTTAACACAGTTTATACTCTCATATATAGTTCTACTAGCCGTTTACGCGCCTTTCTTCGCCGCACAGGCGGATAGATATAGAGCTTAGACGATCTGCAGCGCGCGGATATCAGCGCGAGAACGCGCGGCAAACGCGGCGCAGCGCTGACATAAATGGCTTATTCGCTGCCTATATAGAAAAATTTCGCCATGTGCTCCTTGGGTACAGGATGAAAGCATATTAAATCGTCAATTGAGGAGTTCTGCCGCGATGAGCAAGCCTTATCGACTATGCACGCTAGGTCGAGAATAAACTACAAATGCTGGTAATTGCTCGTATTGTGGTCGGCGCGTTTCTTTTCGTACTAGAAAGCGCGAGTTTTGCATGTTCTTCCGTTTCACGCCCTGAATTTATTCTCGTACATATGGCGTGCCATAGATGGCGCGACGAGGCCCTCTTGAGGGATTTCAAAGGTATTTTCAGGCACGAAAGGATCGGCGATTCGCTTAGACTGCTCGCGTGGAAGTTGACGCGCTGCAGGACTAACTATAACTTTAGTGTAGGGCGAAAGATACTTGGCCGAGTTTAGGTCCGTACCAAGTCTACACTGCGAATGCGTGACTGTGCGATTCAAAATTATCGCTAGGGCCATCTTAGTGAACCGGGCCGACGTTGATTGGCTAATCCCGGTTGATTGATGTTTGTTTACTACTGAGATTTCCACTAGATGTTATCTGGAAAGCGCTAGGCTCCGTACGTGGAGGTTTTATCAAGCCTCTTGACGCCCCGCGCGCCCGGGCGACGGCAACGTCATGGGCGAGCACCTGCTGGCGTGGCATGGAGTTTTTAACGTAGCTATCCTACAATACGGCCCCACAACTGAACACAAATTATATATCCACATGTTTTCCGAAGCACGGCGGCGAGCGCGACCATTCCACGCCTCCGCTCCACGCCGCGCTCATAGTGGCGGCCCCGGCGCACGCGTCAAATGGCGCTATATCCAACACAACGCTGCGCTCGGGGCTTTTTGGCCGCCGCGTGACTTTCGTAGTAGTAAATGAGATTTTGTATTTAATTGGTAGCATGTACATTCTTTATTGAAACGCTGCAGAGTGCATGCTTGTGTGGCCTCGGCTGCCGGCAGCATTGATGCATGTATATAAGACTACCTTATTAAACCGCTGGCGGCGGCGACGCGAGAGACGAGAGAAGATGAGAGAGAGATGAGAGACACATGACCGTCTGGGGAGTGCAGAAGAAAGAGAGAAAGAGAGTGGAAGAACGCCAGATAAAGGTACGAAAATACGGCAGGTGACGGTACGACGGCGAGATGTACAAACCGCGGTGTCAATCTATATTGGAACTGCCCCCCTCCAAGGCCGATGTAGGCCGAAGTCCGATGTACGTGCTCCGCGAAAAACTGCGCGATGTTAGGTAGCAGCGCCCGTATACGCATTCGCACAGCCCGCCTTGGCTTCGCGCGCGAATTCGTAATAGCGGGAGCGCATAGATGCTAACATACAAACCCTCGCGTCCGGTGCGCAGGCAGTCCCGGCGGAAGTGTGCGCGGCTTAACCGGCTTTTTTCGACCGGGTCGAAGCGGAACAACGCATCTTAGATGCGCAAAAACGCCATCAGGTTGATAGGCCCGGCTCCTCTTGGATACAATGTCAATAGTGTAACCCAACACGTCAGTGGGATCATCCTACTCTTGTGTTGAGTTACAATCATTGTATACTCTATAACCTATTACTACTACTAGTATTAGTACTCGTACTGATAGTGATAGTAACTACTCTTCACTCACTCACTTAGCCCGACCAGGCTGTGCGACGGATTGTCTATACAGACGGTATTGTAACCCTAGCAATACCGTTTCTTGGAGCTATCACTCACCGAGTCACTCAGTCATTGGCATTGTCATTGTTTTCAACACGCGCGCAGCACGCCACCGCGCAGTATTAAACTTATACTTATAGCAGTAAAACAATACCTACTGCTTAGGACATAGTATAAACTATGAGAAGAAGGCAACATGCCTACTAACTATTTACCTGAAGTAATACTACGTTTAGTGTATTTTTATGATATAAACAACACAAACCACCTACTCAGAACTTTGTGTGAAGCCGGCGGACGCACATTTCTGATGGATCTTTTAGACTGGGGGCCAGCTAGCGCCTTCGTGGCCCAGTGGTTAGGCCTGTGGAGTGTGGGTTAGGCCACATGCGTCCTAAACCAAATTTGGTCCTAAACAGAGGAATTGCTGCCGACCTGTGATTGAGGAGATAAAAATAGACCCCGCCACTGTTTCCATTTTTGGAGGATAAAAATAGAATTCGTGACGTTCGTGACGTTCGTGACTGTCCACTGAAGCTAATAGGGTACGTCTATGTCCCCCAGGGGGCCAGGGCTCAGCCCCAGATTACTGCCGGAACGTACTGCAGGGTCCGGACCCCCCCCTTTTACCACAAAAAAGGAAAAAAAGCATACGCACGCACGCACGCGCGCACACACACGGAGACAATATAAGAGAAGTGCCATAAAAAAATCTTGTTTAGCGCTAGTTTTTCTGAAAGTAAATCTTTAATATATATATATATATGTAAATTCGTTATAAAAACCTAGAAATGGGCAAAGAGGGATCCGCAGCTAGGCGTCCGCGGGTGACCGGATCTGATCAATTTTTGCATTCTAGACATCAAAATTACTGCACAGATGCTCTCAGAATGCACCAATTTTTAAAAAAAATCTTGGGGGAGGTCCCCCAAACGCCCCCTAAGTGGCATTCGGCAGCTTTTTAAAACACCAGAAAAAGTAAGCAGGAAAAAGTGCCCTATTTCTTCCTGGACACCCGCCCCCTCCCCCCCCTTTTCAAAAATCCTGGATCCGCTCCTGGGTTAGGGTTAGGGTTAGGGCTAGGGTTAGGCTCAACTTTGGAGCATTTTTACATTATGATAATTAATAAATTGATATAAGTATTATAGCTCGATATGCAGGAGATATCAAATAATAATGTTACAATCTATTCTTAGCATTTTGAGTTGACAATTAAATGGTATAGTTTTGAACAATGTTTATGTTCAAAACACCACACCGGCAAACCATCGCGAAAATGGCACACACTCGTTTTGTGTCTAGTCAACTTTGATTAACTCGTCCCGCTATATGCAAGCACCTAGAAAAACGATCTTGTGCTTCTTTTAAACTTTCTGTGCTTTTGACTTCAATACCGCACAACTACATAAGAAAAGAAAAATAAGTTCGGCAGCATGCATATTCATAGGCTTACACAAATAACAATTTATCACCAAAGAACCCCACAGTAAAAGTATAATGAAACAAAATTACAAAAATGTAA
This sequence comes from Priapulus caudatus, assembly GCF_000485595.1. Taxonomy (NCBI): domain Eukaryota; kingdom Metazoa; phylum Priapulida; class Priapulimorpha; order Priapulimorphida; family Priapulidae; genus Priapulus; species Priapulus caudatus. The sequence goes on from NW_014577413.1 coordinate 276,403, forward strand.
ATGTAAATAATTATATTGTAGACGCGTTATGCGCACGACCGAAGTAGAGGTTCTGAAAGAGACTATAGAGAGAACTAGAAGACAAGACAAGCGTAGCACAAGTAATGTGCTAGCGTTTTACTCAACCTCTAATGCGATACATAAATTCTCCCAGTGCACTATACTGAACAAAAGAGAGCTTGTACTACAACAGTAACCGTATTACAAAATAGGGACTTTTACAAAAGCTCCTGAGGAGGGGCGTCCCCACTATTTATACGTCGTGGCTCGTACCCACGACCGCGCTCCTTCCTCCACGTCACCGGTCTCGTTTTAGCTATTATTAGCGTATTAGCTCGGTAAGTATTATAACTACTGAATTACAACTACCGAATACGGTGGGGTAAGCATTTCCCACTTGGCTCGGTTTCATGATCCGATTCTGGCCCTGGTGTCAGCACAGTCATCCACAGGTTGAGTGGCACTTTCGCGGTCGATATTCTAGAACTGCCTGTCACAACCCGCAAAAATTCGGGGATTCATGGCCGTGGTTTCCGGCTGGCCGGCTCTGTCCCGAGCCACGGCTCACTTTGATCTCAGGCCCGACCGCTGACTTTCCCGTCTCTGTTTTGTACATTCCCCCTGACACCGGTTGCGTTCCCGCATCGCCATCACTTCCCTGGCGTGTGGGATTTGCCCGCTTACAATATATTGTGCATTCTGCGGGCCGGCCGGTGAGCACAAGACGCCTCGATCGCTCCCTCCCTCTCTCTCCCCCTCCCTCTCTCACTCACTTACCACCTCGACCCCCTAGGAGGTGGTGGCGAGCGAAGGGGGAGGGAGGGGAGGAGGGGGAGAGGATGGTGGAAGGAGAGAGGAGAAGAGGTGGCGGAGGAGGAGCGGGGTCGGAGGTGGTAAAAGTGAGTGATGATAGTTG